>NC_054379.1:70831120-70963620 GCF_017654675.1 Xenopus laevis | reverse complement strand
GTACACGTATTTCTTCAGTACACCAGAGGCAGCTGTCCCATTTGGGTGTGAGCTGTCTTTGCAAATAAGATTCATAGAGAAGTCTTTCTTGTGACATTGTCTCTAAGTATTAAAAGTTCAAAGAAAGTCATTTTTTAAAAAATCTCTTTATATGAATTTGCACATAGGATCCTAACACCTCAAACATAAAAGCAGAAAGTCTAGCCAGTGTAGTGATCAGTGGCACAGCCAGGAGATTGTGACTTGCTTAAGGTGTCACAGAGAAGTCATGGCTGGAAACATGTATAAATGTGCAAGACACTTGTGATTTGATTGGACTTTTGCTAGGGTAAAGCAAAAGTCTTGTCCTTTTTTTTTGTCCAGCATGTACTTTTTTTTTTTTTTTTTTTTTTAGTCACTTCACATATAACTGTGGTAAGTGATACAGATCTGTATCAACAGTTTTACAATGAAATATTCCTACTTAAAGGTCTTAAATCACTGCTATTCATGAAAATCAAGATTCATGGTATCCATTATCCCCAGGGAGCACATGACAAAATAACCCCTTGTACACATTACTGCAGAGACTCCTAGATCAACTATATGTTGATATACGTCAACTTGAAAAAGCCTTCATTTGAACTTGTCTGGCCACTTTAACTTCATCCCGTTCAGCCTGAATGAATAAATTGTACAAGAGAAAAAGCAATTGTTATTGAGAAGATGCAAGCTCTTGTACAAATGCTTTTAGGGCATTTTCATTGCATTATAGTCTGCTGTTACAGTCTTTCAAGTGGCCTCACCCTGGACTATGTAAAACCAATTCACCTAACTTGAGAAACATTATCGTCTTCCTGTTTTCAATTAAGCTATTATTTCTAAATTTAATAATTAGTGTTTCGTAGAACATGGGTTGAATATTGTGTTTCTGTGCACTCAATTAATTTTGTCTTTAATTCTTTTCTCACTTGGAATCAGTGTGTTTACAATTCTATATTTTTGAAGGCTCAAAAGACACTGGAGTTACTGGTTTGCTCAAGTCAAAATTTATAGTTTGATGTATGTATTTTGTGCTGCTTTTACTCTGCAATTTGAATACAGGCTAAACTTACAGGGAGTCCATTTGTAGCTCAAATGCAAACTGGTTTGCATGAAAGACCCTTTTGTAAGAAAAATACAAAGGCAAATATTTACGCTCGTATATTTTACGCTCCAAGATCCTAACCTCATTTTCTGCTCTGAGGCTGAGGTCAAATTAGAGAGTGGGCACTTACAAGCATTTTGTCAGTCAGGAAAACAGCGTATGTGATATTGCCCTTATTTACCATTCATACATAGCATTTTTCTAATTAAAATTTTTTAATTGGTTTTGATAGTTATCACTTTTTGGCTTTGCTTTTAATGATGATAACGAATGATGATGTAAAATTAAATGTTATATTCTATGTAAGTGCACTAAATTACCTAGAAAGTATTTACAAATATTTTTAGGGTTTTTGTACCCCACCAAGTATGAACATGTTACATTACAGCTGCCCTTCTGCCTCATTGCAGTAGAAGTGAAAGATTCTTTTAACTTATCCGAAAGACCATGGACTGTAATCTTGATATTCCTTTTGCCATGCTGAGATTCGTGGAGATAATTTCCTGCAACTATTTCAGAAAATATCTATTTGCAACATAGCAATGCAACAGATGTTGGTATCCATATTTTGTGCCCAATTTAAACTGAAAATTAGTTGACCTAAAGAAGTGCTTGAAAGGTGTTCAGTAAAAATAATCAGTTACCAATTAAAAACACCTTATACAGTTCCCTATTGCTTTGTATTCAGCAGAGTGACATAGAGAAAGGAATGTATTTAATACTCAAAGATTCTGCCTTAAATATGCAGTTCCAAAGTGTGATCATGATCACTGTTCATTTTTTGATGTTCTTTAGAGTTGGAAAATGCCTTTTGCACTAGATAATTGCTGCCTGTTTGTCATAATTCCATCTGTTATCCAAACTGAACCATACCTCCCTTGTATCAGGGATGTCTTTAGATTTTGCTCATTGTTCTTGCTAAAGCTGTTACCATTTGTGATTATTAATACTTAATATTTTTTAAAAGGTATGTTTTGGATGTTAGTCTATTTAGTAAGCAAAATGCCCATGGTTAGGGAATCTCACACTGGCTGAGAAGGGATGCTTTGTAGACATTATCGATTGCCAACTGTTATTTAAAGTATAGTGCTGAGTATACAAGAAAGCAAAACAGCCTATTGGGTTTACTTAATGTTTACAGAAAGATTTGTTAAACCCAGAAACCCCCAGGTCCCGAGCATTCTGGGTAACAGACCCAATACCTGTATTTTGGATTAATCTCTGTAAATAATGTATTTCTGAATGACTAAAATACCAATTATCTCCAATATCATCATCATCATCATTTATTTATATAGCGCTGTCAAGATACGCAGTGCTTAATATCTGAAAACTTGTTCTGAAACCTTCCAGTTAACCATTTAGGTTGACCTCTCTTAATCTGGTATAATATAATTAGTCTGGTGGAGTCTAAAAATGTGAATAGTATTTCTGAACCACTTAAAATTGAAACTTATTGTAAATTGTAAAAGTTTTCAGAGTAGTGCCCCAGAAAGTTAATTTCAATTAATCTTTTTGGGTTTAGTTGCCTTTTTTATGGATTGCATGGTGATACAACCTTTCAGAATTGTGACTAAAAGTTCTGAAGAAATAAAATGTGCATTGCTTCAACTCTCAATTCCGTTAAGTACTATAAGTAGGGATGGGTGAATTTGACCCGTTTCGTTTCGCCAAAAATTTGCCTCCGGCAAAATGTAGCTGACTCCCATTAATGTCTTTTTTTTTAATTTTTTTTTTTTATGCACACCACCATACAAGTCTATGGGCGTTATTTCTGTGGCAAAACAAGGTGAAAAAACTATAAGTAGTTGTGCCAAATGGTTTTAAGTAATATGCCTTATAAAAACTCAATCATTTATTTTTATTCTCTGCATAACCTTTTTATACATAGAGTGGTTTTGCAAAGAGTTTGTAAGCAACGTGTGCAGTAAATAGATCTCCAAATGTTTCTGCTCCACTGTGATTACATTTGTCTGGGAGGAAATATATATGCATGGATACCTGTTCATATTCAGATTAGACAGCATTTACTTCATAATAAAGTCAAAATGATGCAAGGTTCTCCAAAATGTTATAAAAAAAGTTAAAAACACAAAATAATTTTATTAGGACATGAGAACAAAGGCTTGACATGTTTCTTGTCTGTTGGGACACTTACTCATAGTCTATGAATAAGCACACTTAAAGTGGCCATAGATGCATCGATAATATCATACTGGAAAGATCTTTTCCAGGAAATATCGTAATTGTAACGTCTGTGGCCACCTTTAGAATGGGTGAACTGTGAGACCCTTACCCTATTTGTACTTAACTTCTTTTGGGTTGTGATTTCTTTGTGGCACATTGCACACATTTCTACAAATTTAGTATTCCCTTCATCCTGCATAAAATATGGGCCTATCTCAGGGCACTTCATCTGTATTAGACCTTGTTTATATTAACAGTTCTACTAATGTGTTCAACTTTTCAATTGATGTCTTCAGCGTTGTCTAAACAGCAGAATGACTGAAGGTGGCCATACACTATAAGAGCTGCTAGTTTAGTGCGGTCGCCAAGCATGGGTATCTTACCCACAATATGCCAACCTAAGGTGGACAGTATTGGGCCTTAATCCAATCATTGGGCCTAGGGCCAAAACAAGTGAAGCCAAACGCATATACAGTACATAGTAGTGCAAAGAGTGAATTTTGAAACATGTACCCTTAAAGAATGGGGGTTTGATGTTGAAACTGCCAACAGTGTGTTTACTGTGTATATGTGTGTGTGTACAGGATATAGTGAATAAATACCTCCTATTGTAAAATATAAGGATTAAAGGTTACTGAAGAGTCCCAAGACCATATAAAAGCACGAGGCCTAAGGCTGAATGCTTTTATACAGGTCATGGAACTTTGAGGTTACTTATAATATCCTCATATTTTCCAATAAGGGGTCCTTTATTTATTATAATACACAAGTTTTAATGAGTCATGTGACAAAAATAACTTCATTAAGCCCTGTTAATAAATGATTATATCACTAAAAGCCATTTCTAAGGATATTATTTGCATGATATTAATGACTTTTGTGTATCATATGTATACACAATGGAACAGCAATGTCCACACTCACAGGCCTTAACCCCTTAATTACCAGCAGAATTTAACATTTCGGTTATGCAAAATGCATGACGTTTTTGAAACATTTTGTTCTCTCTCGCTTTAGGGTAATTTTGTGAGGGGAAACCTTTAGTTTTCCTAGTAAAACTATACATGTTTTTTCAGGAGAACCTGAGCTTACAAGCCTTTGCATGGAGAACTGATGCGGTCTCTGATCTAACTGGAAAATCAAACTTGTCCAATTGAAATTTGGCTGGTTTTCCTGCCAGTTAAATGTTGGGTGGGCAGAAATCAGAAGATTAAATCTTCCTGTGTATGGTCACTTTTAAAATGTATATTTACTGACTATAAAAATATTATTTATGATTGGTCAGGAACCTCCAATTATCATAAATAATTATGGATGGGACTGTGATTACACTAGTCTCCCTGAATAATCTGGATTCATTTAAATCAGTTTTTTACTATGTTTAAAAATATCAGATTATTCCTCTCTATATTCTGTATAAATCAAAAACTGGGACAGGATGTCCATGTAGACTTCAGACACTAGCAAATGCACCTAAAAGATAAATAAAAAGAACATTGAAAGCAGAATATGAAGCCTGATTTATGTTACTTTCTAAACTACTACTAAAACTTAGTTTGGAAAAATCCGTTTAACGTTCTCATCTGGATTAAACTAATTTTTTTCTGGTCTTTTATGTTTTTATTAATAATAATAAATACATTGGGTTTGTTTGTTTTTTTCTCCTTTTGTATTTTGTTGTTGCCCCATATGTGTATTCCAAATTGATGAGATCATAACAGAATAATATTTTACGGATGCAGGCCCGTTTACCATCAAAACATTATTTACATTTATGTGGCAGCATTAGTGCCCTTTGTCCTCTAATATTTCTGTAGCATACAGAGTATTATTCATTATGTTGGCATTGTGTACTGTACTTGGGAAGCCTACTTTTGACACCTTGGCTGAGAAATGGAATTTGGGTTTCACAGAATATATTTAAGACAGGACAGGACTGAATAGTTCCAAAAACACAGTTTCTTGGCAGAGGTGATTTCTGTGTCCTGGCAGTGTTTGTGAGCAATTCTTGGCAATCCCAGTCTGCTGCTGAAAACAGACCTGTATCAATATAAGCCTGAGTGGTTCTTTCACTGTTATATCTTTTATAACTACATTTATTTTAATTCAAAAAGGGGCAGTTCTTTCATGATTATTTACATTTTCTCTATCTGAAGTTCTTGAGATATATTTGGTACAAATTCTATTTTTCATCATGCCTTAAAAATTTGTATTGTTAGGCAATGACTTTAGTGCGTGGGTGGGATTATGGCCTACATTCATTTTAAGATACATGTATTAACTTCCAGCTGTTGATCTAGAACTCCCAGCATTCTCTGCCAATCCTAGCGGTGGAGTTGGGGGAAAAAGCGATAGATGCAAGAAAATGCAATAAAAAGTTCTCATATTTACTTACAAGGATTACCACAAATCCAAGTTACAACTGATTGTAATATTCCCTAAAGTTTGTGAAACAGAAGCACAATTGGTTAGCCTATGACAATGGGCAAGAAACAAGCTGTCATTGACTCCTATCTTGAAAAATCCAGCTGTTTGAACTGAACCATCTGAGCTCTGTGTTTTTGCTTTTACCACTAGTCTGCTACAGGCAGTGTAAGTTGAGAAACCTCTGTTATTTTACATGAGAAATTGACAAAACAGCCTCCCACTCATTTTAAAGATAAGCATACATGGGACGTTTGCATGGCACAAATTGCTACATTCAAAATGTAATGTAAATACCACCTCTTGTATTTTTGCACAATTACATGTTTCAAGTTCAGTGTGCCATTAATTAACCTGTGCCATATAGCCTTTTTTCAATTTCTGATATTGTTACACAGCAGCTTGTTTATATGGACTATAGTAGTGTTTCTTTAGCAAACAGATCAGTTTTACCAGTGCAGATTAACATTACATGATATTTTCATTACTTTAAAAACACTTTAATTTTTTTGTGTTAGTGTTCCTTTAATTTGTTACTGACCAGCGGCGGAAAAAAAGCCTGGTATGCCACGGGCCCACATGAAAAAAATTCAAACAAATTCAAATTCAAAAACACTGACCTTGAAATCAGGTTGAATTCAAGATTCTGTATATTAGATGAAGCCGTTTAAATCGGCAAAGCAAATGACAGAACATAGTGGTAGGAAACTGTGCTTCTATGTAAAGTTCTGTTCTTAGGTAAAAATAAATTTGTCTGTTATTAAAGGGATACTGTCATGGGAAAACATGTTTTTTTTCCCCAAAATGCATCAGTTAATAGTGCTGCTCCAGCAGAATTATGCGCTGAAATCCATTTTTCAAAAGAGCAAACAGGTTTTTTTAATATTCAATTTTGAAATCTGACATGGGGCTGGACATATTGTTAGTTTCCCAGCTGCCCCCAGTCATGTGACTTGTCACTCTTTACTGCTGTACTGCAAGTTGGAGTGATATCACCCTCTTCCCCCCCAGCAGCCAAACAAAAGAACAATGGGAAGGTAACCAGATAGCAGCTCCCTAACACAAGATAACTGCCTGGTAGAGCTAAAAACAACACTCAATAGTAAAAGCCAAGTCCCACTGAGACTGTTTCAGTTACATTAAAGGGATCCTGTCATAGGAAAACATGTTTTTTTCAAAACACATCAGTTAATAGTGCTACTCCAGCAGAATTCTGCACTGAAATCCATTTCTCAAAAGAGCAAACTGATTTTTTTTATATTCAATTTTGAAATCTGACATGGGGCTAGACATTTTGTCTATTTCCCAGCTGCCCCTGGTCATGTGACTTGTGCCTGCACTTTAGGAGAGAAATGCTTTCTGGCAGGCTGCTGTTTTTACTTCTCAATGTAACTGAATGTGTCTCAGTGAGACATGGGTTTTTAATATTGAGTGTTGTTCTTAGATCTACCAGGCAGCTGTTATCTTGTGTTAGGGAGCAGTTATCTGGTTACCTTCCCATTGTTCTTTTGTTTGGCTGCTGGGGGGGAAAGGGAGGGGGAGTGATATCACTGCAACTTGCAGTAAAAAGTGATTGAAGTTTATCAGAGCACAAGTCACATGACTTGGGGCAGCTGGGAAATTGACAATATGTCTAGCCCCATGGCAGATTTCAAAACTGAATATAAAATAATCTGTTGAGAAATGGATTTCAGTGCAGAATTCTGCTGGAGCAGCACTATTAACTGATTCATTTAGATTTTTTTTTCCCATGACCGTATCCCTTTAAGTAGGAGAAATAACAGCCTGCCAGAAAGTAGTTCCATCCTAAAATCACATGACTGGGGCAGCTGGGAAAACTGAATATAAAAAAATCTGTTTGCTCTTTTGAGAATTGGATTTCAGTGCAGAATTCTGCTGGAGCAGTACTATTAAGTGATGCGTTTTGAAAAAAAAACATGTTTTCCCATGACAGTATCCCTTTAAAGGTAGAGTAGTCTGAACTGTTCTGCCTTTTATGTTATTTCCTATCCCTGGACTCTGGGATTGTGGTGAAGCAGGTTTTTGGATTTGACTGTGACTAATAGTTTTTATCTTTACTGTGGTTAAAAATAGTATCCTGCTGAAGGTTTACTGTCTCTGTTAATATGTTTTATCTCTGGGATGTGTTGAAATGTCCATAAACCAAACTCTATATGAGAGAAGCTGAGATATGAATTGCTTTCCAGCCAATGCATAATAGTTGTCGCTCCTAATAATGGAATCTCAACGGTTAGAAAAGTACATGCACACTCACACACAAAACGGATAACCTTACTCGGTTTACGTGTTATGTTTAGTGTTTCATTATTTTTACCTAGAAAGCATTAAAAGCATATAAAAATCGCACAAAGTTTTAGTGTTCTAGAATGTGATTGGTTTACTTATTGCTAGGTTCAATAAGATACCCAGATACAAAACTAGAGAGCTGCAAAGTAAAAAGCAAAATAACTTGAAAACTACAAAAAAGTGAAGCATTGCATCATATTAATCTAAAGGTCTACCACTCCTTTAAATCAACATTTTTTTTACACTTTCAAGAAGTACATATTGCACTGTTCAATTTTTGATACTACATTTCTATTTGTTTCTATTAGACCTCACAAAACACAAGCTGCAGATTAAGCTGCAGTTTCTGGTATCAGGGTGCTCCTATAGCAGCTATTACTTTGTGTGAAGAATATTCCATAGTTGCTTTATTGACAGCCACTTATGTACCTTACTACCCTGGGAACCTTTTAATACACATTTTACAGACCATATAAAGTTCTGATACAGGTACAACAGCCAGTGTTTTGATAAAAGCAAACTTCCAAGGCACTGCTTTCAGAGGGTAACCCACCCACCTATTTATGGCACTAATATTGAGCTAGAAAAAGAAAATGGTATTATTTTGTACAGGTAGGTCACATAACCTAACAGTGTTTGTGTTAGCGCTATTACTGCAGTTTCAGTATTATCAATATACAGTTATTCTGAGAAAATTAAGTAATGCTGTTGCTAAAAATGTCACATGAACAGAATTGATTGACCATTTTCTCTCTAATAATCCTGTTCATAATTCCCTTTGAGCTTAACCCATCCACAATGAAATAATCACCACTTAGCAAAAATTACTTATGACATTCAGTTTGTGTCCTTTCCCTTGTGTTGATCCAGACTGCTACAGAGCTTTTTTTTTTCTTGGTCACAAGGAGCCCAAAAATAATTTTGTCATAAGGACTATAATGCAAGAGTAAATTTTACTCTGGAGTAATAAAAATTAGTTTGTTTTTTTTAAAATTTAGTTTGACAACTTGGAGTGTGACCTTTGCAAACAGTATTGTATTAAGTCATTTTTAGAATGTGTGGGATTACTGTGATAACATCTCATTAAACAATCATATTATTAATAAGGTCAAAAATAGTTTTTCATTTGTTGAGAAATTACTGATATTTGCAATGATTGTATTGTAGTATACTTTTGTTCATCCCCTAAAGCAGTGTTGGTCAACAGTGGTACAGAGTGCCGGAATTTTTCTAGTCTCCGTGCTGGACTGCCCATAATGGAAGCAAGTGTTGACCACTCCCCTTTTTTAACCACACCCACTTCAAACCACACCCATGTTACTACAATAACTTTTAAGACCATATCCACATTAATGGGAGCACACCAAAAACCAAATGGTTGATGCTCACTGTAGGGATATCACTCGTCATTCAGAGTATGGCACACACAAGGAGCATAGGGCAGGCAGACTATGGCACACACAAGCAGAGAGAGAGAGAGGGCAGAGTATGGCACACATAGGGAGCATAGGGCAGGCAGAGTATGGCATACACAAGGAGCATAGGGCAGGCAGAGTATGGCACACACAAGCAGAGAGAGAGAGGGCAGAGTATGGCACACATAGGGAGCATAGGGCTGGCAGAGTATGGCATACACAAGGAGCATAGGGCAGGCAGAGTATGGCACACACAAGCAGAGAGAGAGAGGGCAGAGTATGGCACACATAGGGAGCATAGGGCTGGCAGAGTATGGCACACATAGGGAGCATAGGGCAGTCAGTATACAGCAGGAAACAGGGAAAGCTATCAGGACTAGTATATACTATGCTACATACAGTGACACAATGCTGTGCCCCTCCAGCAGTTTGTATGAGTTGTGAAAAGAAAAACAATGTGGGCACTTTGTCTGGGTCTGAGGTGTGAACAGTACAGGGTTTTATATGTGTGAACAGTATATGCCTTGGGTGTGAACAATAGAGCTGTTACAGATGTGAATAAAGCAGGGGGGATTACAGGGTGTGAACAATGCAGGAGGTAAATGTTTGAATTTAAAGTGTAAACAATGCAGGGGTCAATTAATCTCAGTACTGATACATTTTAAAGATTACACACGTCCACTGGCCTCCAGTTGGACCGCACTGCTCTAAATTGTTCTGTGTGAATTACTTATTGTGCCAAAAGTACCCATATTACATTCAGTGGTAAAGCTTTGCGAGCATCTGCTACATCATAAGAACCTCAGAGGACCTGGTGATTACCTGAACCCCAAATGCTCGGGGGGGGGGGGCTTTAACTGTCTGATCCCTTGTAGATTCTATGCACAAATTCAAATCAAATCAGGATTTAGTTATATAATATGTGTTACGTATACGATATGTGTTACAATTTTTAAGCTATATGAAGATGTTTTCTGCTTTTGATAATATACCAAAGAACTACTGGATATGAAGCTGACGTACTACCCTTTAGACCAGTGGTCCCCAACCAGTAGCTCAAGAGCAACATGTTGCTCACCAACCCCTTGGATGTTGCTCTCCGTGGCCTCAAAGCAGGTGCTTAGTTTTGAATTCCTGGCTTAGAGGCAAGTTTTGGTTTCATAAAAAACAGGTGTATTGCCAAACAAAGCCTCATGTATGCTGCCAGTCCACATAGGGGCCAACAAACAGCCAATCACAGCCCTTATTTGACATTCCCATGGACTTTCTCATGCTTGTGTTGCTCCCCATCTCTTTTTACATTTAAATGTAGCTCACGAGTTAAAAAAGGTTGGGGACCTCTGCTTTAGACCATCCAAGCCTGTCGCTGCCAACATGAATGAGGATACTGTTCAAGTTTGAGTATAAATCTATAACTTAACTTATGCCATTGTGGCTTTTTATTTTATGTATTAAGTTGACATTAAAGGGCAGATTTATCAAGGTTCGGTTTTTATTTTTTTTCCACAAAAATTCGAATTTTTGAATTGCATTTTTTTGGTCAAAACCCACATTTTCGAGTTAAAATGAAAACTCAAATTGTTAGTTTTGAACCATTTGAAGAGGTTACAGCCTGCTTGATGTTCACATTTTTTTTTAGAGGGTTTTGCCCTAAAACTCGAATGATAATCATTGAGCCCTAAAACTGAAATGATAACTCGATATGAGTGTGTTTTTTATGAAAATACATTTATCAACATTCAATCTGACCTGCCATATACAGTAACTGCCCAGAATGGCACTTTTCCACTTTTATAGTAAATAATGACCCTTTTACATGTATTGTTTGTATACTTTCTCTAGTGTTAAAACATATAACAAATGGAGTGTGCACATGGTTAGGGTTCTTTTTTTTTTTTGCAAAAATGTCTTAGGGGGGCAAGAAATATTTGCTTTTGCATGGGAGTGAAAGTTGCAGTAAGTTATGATATTCCAGCACAATAAGCTCAATTTCCCTTTCCTTGCTGTGGGAAATTCACCTGTGTAACCCTGGACTTGGCGGTATATTCACCAAGGCTCATAACGCATTTTCACTGAGTGGTAGAACGTACTAGGCTTATCAGGTGCTCGTTCCATGCGATCATGATCCTGTGTAGTGACTGAGTTTAGGAAAGATACCAGTCATATATTTAGCATTTGGTGTATGCATACCAGAAATAGCTGCGTATGCTTACGTTTGTTGAATAGTGAATTTGTAAATTGTATGTCATCTTCTACTAAAAGGGATTAGGCATGGGACATGTATTTATTTGCACTATGGACTTATTTACACAGTATTTTTTTGTGCCTAGTTGCACATTTAGAAGAAGATTATTTTATGTGATTCGGATATCTCTAAATGCTACATGCCTTGCTTGTGTGCATTAAAGTGCATAATTATAAGATACAATTTTCTTTACAGTACTGCTTTAGTGACCTACTTCGCTCTCTTAAAGGGATGTTGACCTTCAACAATTTTCAGTTGTTTTCAGATAGTTCAGCAGACATTAATACATTTTTATTTTCTATTATCTATTTGTGACTGTTTATCTTATATTCAAGTTTAAGCTTTCATCTTTCACCTTCTTATAACTTTCTATAGCAGCCCTGAGAGGAGATCACTGACTGTAAACTGTAGTAAATTGATAAATTGATACATATCTTATCTTTGGCCCTGCTGAGCAGAATCCCTGAGTTTCATTAACAACGTCTGTTATAATTGAAACAGTTACTAATATTCCGCAGATCCTACTGAGAAAAGTAGCAACTAATGCACCAAATTATAACAGTTCAGAATCTGCAACTGAATTACCTAGCTGCCAAACTGAAACACCAGAGACAGGATCACAGGAACATTGAACTTTACATTTCAATTTTGGAAAAGCAGTCAAAAATAAAAAAAATGGAAAGCAACTGAAAACATTCTTTATTTCTGCTAAGTAATCTGAAACAAGTGAAATGAAAAAAATAGTGCATGTAAGGTGAATAAACCCTTTAATTTGGAGGTGTTTTTTTCCAAATCGCAGTCTAGTAAAATGTCTTGGCCGCTAAAGAAAGTTGAATGCACAATGAACATTCTGGTGTGAGGAGAACCCTGTGATGTTAGAAAGGCTTTGAATGCATTCTCTGCAAAAGGCCATGTCTGCAAATTTCCTCAAAGTTGCCCTTCCAAGTTAGCAGTTCTGCACAAACTGTATAGTTTATTTAATACCAAAAAGAAAAAAAATGCAATTATATAATAAAAATAAAAAAATAAATTAATGGAACTCTGCCAAGTCTGTTAATAGACAGCATAGCTAGCAATGCAGAAATTAGTGGTGATTGTCCTAAACCTCTAAATATGTATACATTAGAACAAGCAGTATAGTTGCTCTCCAAATGAATACAATTTTCTATGAAAGTGAAGTTCCACATATTAATTAACTCATCCTACTATATTTTACTGTATGGTCGTGATTGTGGGGGTGGAAGGTAGAAGCAATGACCATAATGCTGAGAGTACCATAACCCTTAAAGGGATACTGTCATGGGAAAAAAACATTTTTTCAAAAAGAATCAGTTAATAGTGCTGCTCCAGCAGAATTCTGCACTGAAATCCATTTCTCAAAAGAGCATACAGATTTTTTTATATTCAATTTTGAAATCTGACATGGGCTAGACATATTGTCAATTTCCCAGCTGCCCCAAGTCATGTGACCTGTGCTCTGATAAACTTTGAATATAAAAAATTTTGAGAAATGGATTTCAGTGTACAATTCTGCTGGAGTAGCACTATTAACTGATGTTTTTTGAAAAAAACATGTTTTCCAATGACAGGATCCCTTTAAGGTTTTGTGACTTATAAAACAGAAATTGGTTAGATCTGAAATAGTCTGGCATGGAAGCCAATCTACATTCAAAAGACTTCATGTGTATTCAAAAGGAAAAGGTAGAGAATATTTTAGGATGCAAATGGTAGGCAATTTTCTTTTCAGATATCACACTCGGATAACTGTGTTTAAGGAATATTACTTTAACTTTTTGGCTCTAAACTCAAAAAATATAAATATGTAGTTAAGCACGCTTACATTTTACATGATTTTTTCTTTCAACTGGTTTCTGAGTTATTGGCAGTTTTTACCAACAGAATTTTGGCTCTCTCTGTACATCTTCTTCCTAAAGAGAGAGTTGTTAGGGGGTGGGAGGGGTTAGACGCCCTTTTTATATACCTCCACTTGAGACGTGATAACAGACCTAGTATTTCTAGCATTTCATGTTGAGGATTGCCCTATATTCTACTTCTTTTTTTGTAGTGACTAGGGCAATTAAGTCTCGAAAGCCTTTTATTAGGCTGCTGCAAATTATCTGTCTCCAAAAAGAAGTGCAGTTGTTCCAATATAAGTTGCACTGCTAGGGAATTTTTTTATTTATTGGTGCATGACCTTCATTAAGAAGTTTTTCTAATCACTCTAAAATGGAGTTTCTGGTGTTTGAAATAAATTGCCTCAACATTTTATGTTCTGACTTGAAAATCCGTACTAGTACATCAGTGGTACATTTTCATCTCCAGCAAAACGAGTGTGGAGATTGCAGGGAATACAGACATACCCTTCTAAATTAGGTCATCTAAATGCATACGACAGTGCCTAATTCCAACATGGGAACAGTTAGCAGCTCAGATGTGTGCACAATGGATTTCTTCACACTGTATGTTCTCCTCTGCCCTGGCCTATTGTTTCCTGCTCAATCAATTTTCTACATATCTCAGTCTGTCTCTTACATCAAATTTCTGTTAATATCATATCTAATTGCACTGCTATCATATCTAATTGTGTGCTGAATATATATGGATATGGAAGTGTCCATATAAAACATCAATTGGCAGCATAAGAAAAATGTATTTATTTGCTTGTTAGAAGACAGCAATATACTTGCTGTACATATACAGTCATATGAAAATGGGAACCCCTCTCAGCCTGCTTAATTATTTACTCCACTTTCAACAAAAAAGATAACCATGGTATGTCTTTCATTTCCCAGGAACATCCGAGTACTGGGGTTTTAGTAAAGTGGCATTCAGTTGTATGAAATTAAATCAAATGTGAAAAACTGGCTGTTCAATACATGTAACTGCTCAATACTGATTACTGGCAACACCAAATTGGTTGGATTAGCTCATTAAGCCTTGAACTTCATAGACAGGTGTGTCCAATCATGAGAAAAGGTGTTTAAAGGCATCCTGTCATCGGAAAACATGTTTTTTTTCCAAAATGTATCATTTAATAGTGCTACTCCAGCAGAATTCTGCACTGAAATCCATTTGGGGCAGCTGGGAAATTGACAATATGTCTAGCCCCATGTCAGATTTCAAAATTGAATATAAAAAAATCTGTTTGCTCTTTTGATAAATGGATTTCAGTGCAGAATTCTGCTGGAGCAGCACTATTAACTGATTCATTTTGAAAAAAAAAAATATTTTCCCACGATAGTATCTCTTTAAGGTGGCCAATTGCAAGTTGTGCTTCTATTTGACTCTCCTCTGAAGAGTGACAGCATGGGATCCTCAAAGCAACTCTCAAAAGATCTAAAAACAAAGATTGTTCAGTATCGTGGTTTAGTGGAAGGCTTCAAAAAGCTATCTCAGTCAGTTTCAACTGTAAGAAATGGAATCAGGAAATGGAAGGCCAAAGGCACAGTTGCTGTAAAACCCAGGTCTGGCAGGCCAAGAAAAATACAGGAGCGGTATATGATGATATGATGAGAAAGAAGCCCTTTCTGCGCTCACGCCACAAACAGTCACTTGTATGCAAAAGCTCATTTAGACAAGCCACAGTCAATTTGGAACAAAGTGCTTTGGACTGATGAGACAAAAATTTAGTTATTTGATCATAACAAAAAGCGATTTGCATGGCAGAAGAAGAACACCGCATTCCAAGAAAAACACCTGCTACCTACTGTCAAATTTGGTGGAGGTTCCATCATGCTGTGGGGCTGTGTGGCTAGTTCAGGGACTGGGGGACCTTGTTAAAGTAGCGGGTCAGATGAATTCAACTTAATATCAACAAATTCTTCAGGATAATGTTCAAGCATCAGACAAAAAGTTGGGGTTTGATATTCCAACAAGATAATGGCCCTTAACACACTTAAAAATCTACAAAGGCATTTATGCAGAGGGAGAAGTATAATATTCTGGAATCCCCGTCGCAGTCCCCCGACTTGAATATCATAGAAAAACTATGGGATGATTTGAAGCAGGCTGTTCATGCTCGGCAGCCATCAAATTTATCTGAAATAGACAGATTTTGTATGGACAAATGGTCAAAAATACCGCCATCCAGAATCCAGCCACTCATCAAAGGCTATAGGAGGAGTCTAGAGGCTGTTACATTTGCAAAATGAGGCGCAACTAAGTATTGATGTAATATCTCTGTTGGTGTGCCCACATTTATGCACCCGTCTAGTTTTGTTATGATGCATATTTTCTGTTAATCCAATAAAAGTTGTCACTGCTGAAATACTACTGTTTCCATAAGGCATGTTATATATTAAAAGGAAGTTGCTACTTTGAAAGCTTAGCCAATGATAAACAAAACTCCAAAGAATGAAGTGGTGTTCCCAAACCTTTTCATATGACTGTATATTATAATTTCCACTGGTGCCCTTGCTTCGAATACTTTTAGCCTGTGATTAACTTTGCTAAATTGCATGGTTTTTTTTCTGTGTGTGATTGATATTTTTTATTGCTGATCCTGACATGTAGTTCCATGCAACCCAGGTGAGTTGGAGGCAAGTTGTCAGATAGCTTAAGTCCCTGCAGAGTTTGGCAGTTCAGGAAACTCGCATGGAGCGGGGAATACTAATGATTTGTCTGCCTCTTCACACTAGCTTTGTGTCTGACAGTCTTTGGAATGCGTGCTGCTGAGGCAAGACCGCACCATGTGGGAATGTTAAGGAGTTAATGTGCTATGTCGTGGTTGTATTGTACTGTGACTTAGCAGATGGTATAATTAGTCTGCAGTTGTGTAACTTTGTTTTTTGCAATCTTATTCCTAAATGGGATTCTATTAAATGTTGTGATGACAGGTAACAGAAAATGTCTTGCTTAGACAGAACAGACTATTTTTAACAAAATCACGTTACAAAATGTTATGTTTTTTTCCTCTATTATTGTTGAGTAATTACTAGATTTTACACATTAAAGGGGATCTAACCCCCCAAAAAAGGAATTGAGTTAAATTATTCAGAGGGTCTTCTGTCAACCTTATGCAGTTTAAATTGCATTTCTATTTTTAGTGGTTTCTGAGATGTTAACGGTTTTAGCCAGTTTTACACTTTTAATAGCAGGCTGTGTGCTTAACATCTCTCTATAAAGATCAGTATTTCAGGGACATGTATCTGCAGCTTTAATATTAGTTGGGTGTCGGGTTTGGAGGATATGAATGGGGGAAGAAGAAATTTGCCCCCTCCGTGATCTGTTTTTTTTTTTTTTAAATTAAAACGTTGTTACCTAAAACATGACTAGCTTTTTTTGTTTTTTGAAATAACAGGATTGTTGGGGGGAAAAAAAGAAATCAATGCCAGAAAAATCAAGTGAGAAATTATTTTGGTTTTCTCCTTACTATCACCTGAACGTGATGGCTGACAAATCTGCCCCTAACCGTCAATGTACTTTTTGTGAAATTCTTTTATTAAGAATTAAATTAACTCCAGGGTTGCTGATTCTCGGCTGGGCAAAATCCCTCATATGAGTAGTCTAAAAATGCAAATATCTTGGAAACCAATAGAATTTAAAAGTGTATGCAAATTACAAAAGTGTTCAGACAAGCAAAGTGCTTCAATCCATTTCTTGGATTTAGATCCCCTTTACATCTAAGTTTGGTGTACTTTTTAGACTTATACATGATCTAATTTTCAAAATGTAACTGCTACAGATGTAGCAGTTGTTGTATTGGTAAACTGATACTATTCGTTTTGCCTGGCACATGATTTGGTTCTACCTTCCAGTGGCTGCATTGGAATGTTTGTTATGTAACAGTTGTTTCCCAGTACCTATAAATGACAGGAGATCTGACATCTATGTGCAAATGTACCAGCTGGGAGTGGTGGAGAAGTGGTGGAGATATGTGAAGTAGCGATACAGAATATTGTCTTACAGAGGGGTTCCTATATAAGATGAAAGTAAGCATTTTGTTTTGGAAGAATGTAGCAGCTATAAATGCCGCTTACACTCCAAAGTAAAACCGACAAACATTGACTTTTCAACATTAAAAAAATTAGTCTATGGCCTTCTTTAAGGGTTAGTGTCATGGGACAACATGTTTTTTTCAAAATGCATCAGTTAATAGTGCTGCTCCAGCAGACTTATGCACTGAAATCCATTTTTCAAAAGAGTAAACAGATTTTTTTTTTATACTTAATTTTGGGGCTAGACATATTGTCAGTTTCTCAGGTGCCCCCAGTCTTGTGGTCTGATAAACATTCTTTACTGCTGCAATGCAAGGGGGAGGGGGTGATAACACTCCAACATCAGCCTATCAGCAGAATAATGGGAAGGTAACCAGATAACAGCTTCCTGATAGAACATTAATCAATGGTAAAAATCCATCTCCCACTGAGACTTCTTCAGTATGAGAAACAATAGCCTGGCAGAAAACAGTTCCATAGTGCAGCACTGACTCTTTCTAAAAGCGCACGACCAGGCAAAATTACACAAACAAAAAAATTATACTTGTTGGGTTAGGAATTAAATTTTATATAGTAGAGTGAATTATTTGCAGTGTAAATAGTGTAATTTATAAATAAAAACTACACCATAAAAATCACGAAGGAATCCCTTTAAAGGAACAGTAGCATTAAAAAATGAAAATGTTGTAAAGTAATTAAAATACAAGGTTTTGTTACCTTGTGCTGGTAGAATGGATGTTTGCTTCAGAAACTGTAATATAGTTTATATAAACAGGCTACTGAGTAGCCATGGGGGCAGCCATTCAAGCACAGGGTACGCAGTAGATAAAAGATATGCTTTGCAGAATCCCATTATGTACTATAGAGCAGGAGTGCCCATACTTTACTAATGCGAGTACTTTAGTGTTGTTGTCCCATTATGATCTACATCCATAATAGCATTGTTAGCATTCTGTTCCATGGAAAATATTACTTTAATACTGATTTATGAGAAAATGAATAGTATTATATTTAGCAAACACCCATTTCTTATTTAACCTTATCAAACTAAATATCTGGATGAAAAGCTTGAAACAGGAGGGTGATTTAGACAAACTATTTGTTGACTTGAGTCTTGAGATCTATTGATCACCATCTAAAGGTCTTCTGGTAGATCCCGATCTACCTTTTGGGCACCCCTGCTATAGAGCTTATTTTATCTGCTGTGCCACTTTTGCATCTTAACCTTTTTCCACTTTAAATGCCTGCCCCTATGGCTACACAACAGCTTGTTTATATAAACTATAGTATTTTTTCTAAAGCAAGCACACCCGCTGTATCAGTGCAAAGCAACAGTACATTATATTTATTATACTTTAAAATACTTTCATATTTTGGTGTTACTGTTCCTTTAATTATTTAATTGCAAACCCATCAAGATAAAGTAACCAAAGCAAAGGAGGCCTAAAAAAAATGGGTTTTTCCTAGTCACCCCTGGCAGCATTCACCAAATGGGTTAACGCCCATCGGGCCAATGGACAGGACCTCCCCTAACAAGATAAAATGGTAGCCACACCTCCACTACCTTGTCTTTTTTCGTCCTGTCCAAGAGGCCGATGGATGGTAACAGCAGGGGTCAAGACCTTGCAGGTTCCCAGCAGGGGGGGGAATTGCTCTCTCCCAAGCTTACCTCGGTTGCTGGAAGTCCAATAACTCCCCTCTATGGGGTTAGTTAAGGAGGGCCTGCGGTTCCTTGCAGCCGTTAGAGGCCAAGCCGTTCCCTCCCGCTGAGCGGGTTAGGTAGGCAATGCTGCAGCGCTGCTGGGATGTCGTTCTGTGATGGACGCGAACCCGGAAGTGACGTCAGCGCCTCCGACACATGACAAATGTCGCCGTCTGGAGCAAGAGAAGGTCTGTATGCCGGCAATCGCCAGTGTGAGTAGGTTAAGGCTCGGCGCGGTCACTCTGACAGCCGCGCTGAGATTAGAGCAGGGTTCCGCTCAAGCCGGTGAACCGGAAGTAGGAACCGGAAGCCGGAACTAGCGCGGACGCCATTTTCCTTAAGGGCAAAACGCGATTTTTTGTGCAGCATAATAATGAACATGGGAGTGTGTTCAATTGGCGCCAAAACTTGCGAGTATGGCGTGTGAGCCCTGGAATAAGCATAGTCGCAATGAATAGACTATCTAGGGTATTGCATTGTACTGCATGCATGTTATAGGAACACCTTTATAAGGAGGTGGCAACTTCCTGTCAGGTCCCTTTGTTCTTGCGATTCTGTTCACTGTGAGATACAGTTCCAGAGAAACTTGCAAGCATGGATCCTGGTATTCCGGGCAAAACACCTCACCCTAAGGGGAAAAGGTTAGATGTTGTGCTGTAGATGGGTAAGAAAGAGACTTTCTTCTTTTACACATTATTAATGATGTTTTAATTGTGATTCTACAGCCTTCCTGCCATAGAGAGAAAGGACAAAACACCTGAGAAAACGACTTTGTCACAACCTCAGGAAGATGTAACACCTTCAGGCTCCCAGGAAAATCAAGCATTCACGGATTCTTTAGCAGCTGTCATAAGACAAGCAGTGGTGCAAGGATTCCAAGAAGCAGCTACTTCCAGGAAAAGGCCAAGACATTCTCATTCTAGGCAAATGGATTCACTGTCTGAGATTTCCGAAGGGGAATTATCCGAGGAATCGGATTTCCACTCCCAGTGGGGCTCTGAGGAAGGAGAAATTGACTCGGAAGATGAGTCTAATTTTGATGTGTCCATAGTGGAGCCATTAATTAAGGCTGTCCGACAAACCTTGACATTTCCGACAGAGTCCTCAAAACTTTCTACAGCAGATAAACTTTTTCCTGCAGTGAAAAAGAAGTCAACATGTTTTCCAGTGCATGCCTCAATTAAAGAAATAATTTCCGCAGAATGGAAAAAGACAGAAAAGAGGCCTCAGACGGCTGGAAAATTCCAAAAGAAGTATCCATTTGAGGAAGAGGATGCAAAGTTTTGGGATGCTCCTCCCAAGGTTGACGCAGCTGTAGTTAGACTTGCCAAAAAGACAACATTACCTGTTGATGATGCAGCAGTGTTTAGGGAGCCTATGGAGAAAAAAATGGAGTTCAATCTGAAGAAATCCTTTGCAGCAGCTGGTGCAGCATGCAGACCAGCAGTAGCTCTGACCTCTGTCTCTAGAGCAGTGAAAGTTTGGCTCTCAAATATGGAGGAAGCAATTTCTTCCAATGTTAAAAGACCTAAATTATTGGAAATGCTGTCGGACTGTAAATCAGCAATTGACTTCATGTCGGAAGCTTCAGTCGACTTGGTGCATTTCATGGCTAGGTCAATGGCACTCTCCGTAGCAGCAAGAAGAGCATTGTGGCTGAAGCCTTGGGCAGCGGATGCGGCATCAAAAACGAATTTATGCCAATTACCCTTTGAAGGAGATATGCTTTTCGGGGAAAAACTGGATGCCATTATTAAAAAAGTCTCAGGGGGAAAAAGTGTGTTTCTTCCCCAGGAGAGAAGGAACAAAAGAGGCAGATTTGACACCTCATATCTCAGAGACAGAGACAGATCGTTTAGGTCTTCGAGACAATATAGACCTGGGAGAGAATTCTCAAGGCAATCATCATGGAGATCAGGCCGTCCAGGGGCCAGAAGTAATCTGAAGAGATCAAGTTTTTTCTCTCCCTCCTCTTCCGCAGCACAGCAACAATGAGGATGTCTCGGCTCAGGCAGAAGTAGGAGGCAGACTAACCCTGTTCACTCAGGTCTGGGCCGGAAGTATAAAGGACCGATGGGTCTCCGATATAATTCGGGAAGGTTTTCGTTTGGAGTTTGTAAAAGTCCCAAGGAGGGATTATTTTCTAGTTTCTTCGTTCCGAAAGACAGTAGAAAGTCAAAATCTGATTCAAGAGTACATGAATCAGTTATTCATTTCAAAGGCGATAGAAGTAGTGCCAACTCAAGAAAGAGAGAGAGGTTTCTACTCAAGGTTGTTTCTAGTAAAAAAAGCCTCCGGCACACTAAGACCGGTTTTAGATATGAGAAGGCTGAACAAATTCTTGGAAAAGAAAAAATTCAAGATGGAGTCCCTAGCATCCATTATTCAAGCCATCTCAATCGGGGATTGGCTTACGAATATAGACCTGAAGGATGCGTATTTCCACGTTCCTGTCTGTCGGGAACACAGAAAATATCTTCGCTTCGCAGTAGGAGGGGTACAGGTGCAATTCAGGTGCCTACCATTCGGGCTGTCACAATCTCCCAGAGTCTTCACGAAAGTACTCGTCACTCTAATAGCAGAGTTGAGGAAGGAAGGCATAGCAGTTTTCCATTACCTAGACGATATTTTGGTGACTGCAAAATCAAGAGAAGAGGCAAAGCATCATACAGCAAGAGTACTGGAGTTCCTAAGGAAACATGGTTGGATTGTGAACATGGAAAAAAGTCAATTGAACCCGTCACAGTCGCTTCCCTTTCTGGGTGCTTATTTCCAAACACAGGAAAATCTAATATCCCTTCCAGTCAAGAAACAACAAAGCATAGCTCATGCAATAAAAGATTTCAGGAGCCGAGCAGTAGTAACAGTTCATCACTGTTTGAAAATAATAGGATTAATGTCTTCTACAATCCAGATCGTAAAATGGGCCAGATGGCATCTGAGAGACCTACAAAATTTTCTGTTAAGAAAAGTAAGAAGACCACATCTGAACTTGAGCAAAAAACTCATGTTACCCCAAGAGATAAAACACAGCCTAAACTGGTGGTGTGTGCAAGAGAATCTAGAGAAAGGAATGTCTATAGAAGAACCAAGTTGGTCTATACTAACAACCGACGCGTCCGGTTCCGGTTGGGGAGCGCATTTCGAAGAACACTTTGCCCAAGGGGCGTGGGAACTGAAACAGACACCTTCAAATGTTCTCGAATTAAGAGCGATAAAAGAGGCTCTGTTTGCTTTGGCAGAAGTTCTAGAAGGCAAGAGTGTAAAAGTGATGTCGGACAATGTCACGGCAGTCGCGTACGTGCAGAAACAAGGGGGAACAAGAAGCATGTCTCTGTTGAAGGAATCCAGGCCAATTTTCCAGTGGGCAGAAAAACGTCTAGAAAATATAGTAGCAGTTCATCTGCCAGGAATAGAAAACGTGAAAGCAGACTTTCTAAGTCGAGTCACTCTAGATCCTGGAGAATGGAGTCTGCACGAAGACATATTTCAGGAGTTAGTAGACGAATGGGGCACTCCGGAAGTAGATGCCATGGCTTCTGTCCAAAACAGAAAATGCAAGACCTTCTATGCAAGATTCCCGTGCAAAGAGGCACTAGCCATAGACGGATTGAGGCAAGACTGGTCAAGAGGCCTTATATACATTTTTCCACCAATTCCTCTTGTCTGGAAAGTGCTGAAGAAGGTGGATCGGGAGGCAGTGGATGCAATAGTGCTGATCCCATTCTGGCCCCGGAGACCTTGGTTTCCGCTGCTGTGCAAGCTGACAGTACAGGGTCCCAAGAATATTGCGAGGTTCCCAGGTTGGTTATCCCAGGGAATGTTTGTTTACGAGGAGAAGGACCACCTAGCCTTAAAGGCGTGGAGGTTGAAAGGCAGAGGCTGGAAAAACTGAATCTGGATGAAAATGTTGTGGATTTCTTGTTGAAATCGAGGAAATGTTCCACCTCAGCGCAATATTATAAGATCTGGGACAAATTTGTGCAATTTGCGAACCTGGAGGATCAAGATCCAATGTCTCCATCCTCATCTCTCCTGATTAAATTTCTGTTCTCAGGCTATGAGAAGGGTCTCCAATTAAGCACACTAAAGGTCCAGGTGTCTGCCATTTCGGCATTGACAGGGATAAACTGGGCATCAGATGCCTTAGTTCACAGATTCTTTGAAGCTATGGCAAGAACAAGACCTTGCATAAGGAAAATGTCACCCCCCTGGGACTTACCATTTGTGTTGAATGTGCTCGCAGGAAGTCCTTTTGAACCTTTGGGAGAGACTTCTTTATGGAACCTCACTTTAAAGGTCATTTTACTAGTGGCAGTTACGTCCGCTTGCAGAGTGGGAGAATTGGCGGCTTTATGTGCTTCAGAACCATATACGGTAATCTTTGAAGATAAAGTAGTACTACGACCTGCATTTAAATTTCTTCCTAAAGTGGTGTCAAAATTTCATATGGACTTGGAGATATCGCTTCCATCCTTTTGTCCATCCCCAAAGTCGGACAGAGAGAAACTCTGGCACACTCTAGATTTGGTCAGAGCCATTAAGATTTATCTGGAGAGGACAGTAACTTTCAGAAAGTCTGATCATTTATTCGTGATACCCGGTGGCTTCAGAAAAGGTCAAGCCCCTTCAAAGAGAACGTTGAGCTCCTGGATTGTTGCTGCAATAGCAAAAAGCTACAATACAGCAGGCAGGAAGGTTCCCCAGGGATTAAAAGCCCATTCTACCAGAGCGTTGGCGAGTTCCTGGGCGATGGAAGCCAAAGCATCGCCAGAAGCGATCTGTAGAGCGGCGAGATGGTCTTCGGTTACCACATTCATTAAGCATTACAGACTTGATATCCGAGCCTCCCAAGAGGCTAAATTTGGGAGAAAAGTCTTACAGTCAGTTGTACATAGCTGAATAAAGCATATATTTGTTTTCTGCAATCTTATGTGTCCCTCCCTTCTGTAGCTTTGGAGATCCCATTTGGTGAATGCTGCCAGGGGTGACTAGGAAAACAGGAAATTGTTTTATACTCACCGTAATTTCTGTTTCCTGGTCACCTTCCATGGCAGCATTCACCAGGGAATTACCCACCACTAAGATGTCAGGCTTAGAACTAAGACAAGGTAGTGGAGGTGTGGCTACCATTTTATCTTGTTAGGGGAGGTCCTGTCCATTGGCCCGATGGGCGTTAACCCATTTGGTGAATGCTGCCATGGAAGGTGACCAGGAAACAGAAATTACGGTGAGTATAAAACATTTTCCTGTTTTTTTGCGATTCCTTTACAGTTAATTGGGATAATAACATGTATTTCCTGTTTAACAACCACTTCTATGTTCTAAAAGAGACTGGGAAAGATGTTAATTATTTGTGATAGATTATTATCCTTTGTAAGTAATTATTACAACAGAGCAGATACCAACTTGATGGCTACATGTAATGTTATCATGCAATCTTTCTTTCTTGGTTCTAAATGAGAGAAAGAAACATTGTTGCTTTTATTATTCCAGTGAGGGCTTTTTTTTTTTTTTTTTTTTTTTTTTTTTTGCTAAAATGACATTGCAGTGTTAGCCAACAAGTACATCTTGATTGTTTCTCCTCCTGAGAAAAGATTACCGTCACCATTTGTTTTTCTATTGGTGTATAGCATATACACAAGCGGAGGTACAAAGAACAGTGAATAAGGGGTGTGGCTGCATTTCTGTTTAATTTTTTTTTATTAGAGATATATATAAACCTCAAAATAATTCTTGGTGATGACTTTCTTAATTTGCCTTTAAATATGGCAACAAAAACTCAGGCTAGTTCTCGTTTAACTAAAAAACAGCTGTTTTTGTCCTCAAAAGTGTTTTTCCCCCCACCATGTTAAAGGGATATTGTCATGGGAAAAATGTTTTTTTTTTCAAAATGAATCAGTTAATAGTGCTGCTCCAGCAGAATTCTGCACTGAATCCATTCCTCAAAAGAGAAACAGATTTTTTTTATATTCAATTTTGAAATCTGACATGGGGCTAGACATATTGCCAATTTCCCATCTGCCCCAAGTCATGTGACTTGTGCTCTGATAAAACTTCAATCACTCTTTACTGCTGTACTGCAAGTTAAGGTGGCCATAGACGTAACAATTATGATCTTTCTTGGAAAAGATCTTTCCAAGAAAGATCGTTCGTTTCAATACACACGTGTAGAGCTGAATCGTCAGATATACAGGTAGATATATGGGAAGAAACAATAGAATTTTACCTGACGATTCAGCACTAACAATGGGCGATGTTTGGGTCCCTTCAAAGGCACCCGATCAAAATTTTCCGTCCAGCCCGATCGATGAGCCGACCGATATCCAAGTCTTCTGCCGATATTGGTCGGCTCTTTTTCCACCATACACGCAACGAATATCGGACGAAAATTCGTTTCGTACGATATTATCTGTGCGTCTATGGCCACCTTTAGAGTGATATCACCCCCTCCCTTTTCCCCCCAGCAGCCAAACAAAAGAACAATGGGAAGGTAACCAGATAGCAGCTCCCTAACACAAGATAACAGCTGCCTGGTAGATCTAAGAACAGCACTCAATAGTAAAAACCCATGCCCCACTGAGACACATTCAGTTACATTGAGAAGGAAAAACAGCAGCCTGACAGAAAGCATTTCTCTCCTAAAGTACAGGCACAAGTCTGGGGGCAGCTGGGAAATTGGCAAAATGTCTAGCCCCATGTCACATTTCAAAATTGAATATAAAAAAATCTGTTTGCTCTATTGAGAAATGGATTTATTTCAGTGCATAATTCTGCTGGAGTAGCACTATTAACTGATGCATTTTGAAAAAAAAAACCATGTTTTCCGATGACAGGATCCCTTTAAGACTAAAGAAGTATAAATAGTGATCATAGAAGTTGCAGAGTGGATGTGAACACAGAGGATATCGCACTAGAAAGTATTTTATGTAGATGAGCTTTGCTCATTGGTTGCTTTATGTGTATGATGAATAAAAGCCTTATCAGCAAACTTTCATTTCTTTTATTAAAAAAAACAGCAGAAAGGTTTCCCCGCAAGTCTGTTTATTTAATTTAGTTTCCTCTTGTGCCAGATTGTAAAAAGTAATGTTTTTTTTGTGTTTTCAGGAAAAACAGTAGCTCCAGGCTTTCGTGACTTTTATATCAAACCCTGTAATTGAATTAGATTGAGAAATGTAAATGTGGATTGTAGCTACTGGAAGATTTTATCCACTGCCTCTTGTTCTCTGTTTTAAAATAAATTGGATGACGGTAAATTTAGTAAATTGATTTTTTTTCATTTGCACAAAATAGAAGAGAAGACTAATATTAGTATGAACAACTTTTTCACTGAGATTAAACATAGATGGAATTTGCAAAAGACATAGCCAGTTTCTCTTGAAAGCTGTCTATAGACACAAAAGGTTTGTGTGATTGTCCCAACATTTTTCATATAGGTCTTTAGTCAATCGGACAGGTTAGGAGATTTCTGTCGGCTAATGATAATATCTCTGCATGTATTGCCTATCTGTTGATATCAATTGGTGATTTACTACAATTTGTCAAACATAACTTTCATACGATTGCTGTGTGTCAATTCATCTTCTTATTGTTATTTTTGCTATTTACTAATCTGAATGGTTAGTTGTAGGTTGAGAGATTGCACAATGTTTTTGTCAGATATAAAGCCAAAATCTGCACGTCTTTGGCCAGCTTAAGGAGTAACTAGCAAGATTCTGTGTCCCCCATGATATGTGCTTGTGATTGGCAATATTTAAAAATGGTTAGATAGTATAGCAATAAAGCAGAAGTTTTTGGTGGGGGTGTTTCCTAATGTCCACTTTAAGAAAGTAACTAAATATTATCTTTATTTTTATCTGTAGTACAGGTAGTAAAATAGCACCTTAGTATAGAATTGATAGTACCTTATAATAGTATCGATGCTAACAAAGCATAACTAAGTCCATGTTGATAGCAAAACAGTCCTACTGGGTTTATTTAATGTTTATATTTTTTAAGCAGTATCAAGGTGTAGTGATAAAAATTACAAAAGAAACCTTAGGTGCTAAGTATTCTGGATATTAAATACCATACCTATAGCATTTGTCAGGCATCAGCAATATATTAGCTATTAGATTCAAGGAGATCTCCACCCAAAAGCAGTTTTTTGTTTAATGAAAGAAAATGTAATTTTGAGAATGTTTCCATTATCCATTCAATAAAAAATATAAATAAACACAAAATGTATTTTTTCTTTCCAAATGCTGAATCTAAATTGTATGTACTTATGTGCAAAGTTTGAATTCATCCTATAGCTGGAAGCTTTTAAATGTTGTTCGCTTTAATACATTTTATACATGAGATCTGCTCTTTTAGCGAGGTCACCAAACGAGTTGGCCACATGCACACAGGCCCAGCAATCTGATTACCAGCAAGGCTTATGGAGACCTCTCAGATAATCAATTCTAGACCAACAGAATTTTTTATAATCTGCTCAATAGATAGTGGTTGGTTATGCCCCATAGATGTACTAGTAAGCATCTGTATGGACCAAGTCGGCAGCTTTTATCATTGTGTATGGCCACTTTACAAAACAATGGTCTGGAATTCATTTGGCTGAATCAGAGTGTTCTGAATGCTATCCTGAATCTCATTTCTTGTCTGTTCTGACCTAAAGCACCACATAGGAAGTATTAGACCTGTTCTCATTTGAATCATATTTAATTCTGCATTTGCTATATAACCGTGTAGGATTTGTTATGTTCTCAAGGAGAAACCCTACCACTGCTAGTTGCACTGATGAGGGCTTAGGAAAAGTGTACACTTTCATCTTGTGCCATTTCATTTAGCTTGTCGACCTTCCAAGTATAAATTATGAAGGATTTGGTCAGAAGTAATTCTAAGAATGGTGCTGACATTTTGCAGCTGAATCTTTTCATGAGCCTTGAATACTGCTTATAGCCATAATTAATAGTTTGCTGCTAGGCCTTGAAATACCATGTTTACTTTACAGTCAGTGGGTACAGTATTATGATAAGTACCTGAATTATACTCAAGAAACACTTAGGTGACCCAATCGAGTTTTATTTATGTATGGCATCCTTTGATCTTTGAAAAAGCAATTCATAATTTGCTAACATTCCCTTAAAGTGGAAATATGCCCCCTTTTTTTCGACATGTGCTCATTCAGCTGTGCTTAAAATGTATTTGTTTTTACACAAACATACCTTATAATACAGACTGAAAGAAAACCATCATACTTGTATCAGGTGTCATACTTGTTACATTGTAATGGATTTTGGGACTTTGAAGTACTTCTGCTTTCAGAGAATCTGTGCACAACTCCACCAGTCCCAGAATCTACCACATCACAATGGAATAAGGGGTGGGGCTTAAGGAAGAGGGTGAACCTGTGAATAGGGACAGTCCACCATGGGTTCTTATCAATCTGTGGAATCAGGCATGTTTGTGTAGAAATCAATATTTATTTCTGAAAGTTAATTGTGTTTATGCATCTTTTCTACATAAGCCTGACTGAATGAGATCATGTCAAAAGGGGGGAAAGGGTGCTCTCTTTAAAGGGGACCCGTCACCCTAAGAAATAATTCCAAATTATTTTTTTATCATGTTGGTTGAGCAAAATAAAACTTAATTAAACTACATTTATTATTTAAATTTTGATTCCTTCAGTTACGCAATTATGCAATCACAGCAAGCAGGCAGGATCCATTTTGTGGACACTGTTATTAAGACGAGATGTGCATCACACCAAAATGTTATGTATGCGCCCATACGCATTGCCCTACACAGCAATAGAATTTAAAGAGGGAGGGGGAATGTGGGGAGAACAGTGACATCTAGGAAGGGCTGAATGGAAAGTGAAATTAATTGACTGCCCCACCTCTATGCCTCAGGCATAGAGGCGGGGCAGGTAATATTTGATTGACAGCTCAGATATTTAAACGCCTATATAACAGGTATGGATGCCTAAATGACAAAAACAGTTTGGGTTCCATGTTTCATTTGCAAACTACTTTTGTTATACAGCTTTTTATGTAATGGTGACAGGTCCACTTTAAAAGAAAACTATACCCCCAAAATGAATATTTAATCAACAGTTTATATCAAATTAACTGGCATATTTAAGAATCTTACCAAACTGATATATATATATATATATATATTTAAGTAAATATTGCACTTTACATCTCATGCCTTGAATCACCATTTTGTGAAGGTCTGTGTGCTGCCTCAGAGATCGCCTGACAAGAAATACTACAGCTCTAACTGGAGGGGTTAGTCCACACGAAGAGATTCGGGAAGATTTAGTCGTCTGGCGACTAATCACCTCTTCTTCTGGGCGACAATCTCCCCGAACCACCTCCGCGTGTCTTCCCATCCGCTATAATGAAAAGTTGCCTGCTCTAAAGCACACGTGGCGCTTTGTTTTCTGAAGTCATCTGGAAAACGCAGTGGGAAGACATGCTGAGGCAGGAAGTGTGGGAAGCAAAAGGCATAATTTTGTCTGTTAACTGGCTCATGTGACCTAACATGTATGTTTGAATCCAAGGATACCAATGGGGGGCCCTTATTTTTTTTTTCTTAGCCTTGTATTGTGAATATGATATATTGTGAGACAGCCCCCATATTAGTGACTCACAGCAGCCCAGAGCATGTGCTGTGAATCAACAGAAAAGAAGATGGGGAGTTACGAATGGCATTTATGGAGGCACAATTTTTCACTTCTAGTAGGCTGCCATTAACTTCTACATGACCTCGACAGGTTTTAACTGGAGTATTTTCGTATTCGAATTCTTAGCAGCTTTGGGGTATAATAACAACCCCCTCTAAAAATTTCCAGTTTTCCCTTTTAAAAACTCGACCAGAAAAATTTGAGGATTAATAAATTGGCCCCTTGTTGTAGCATTTTATATCTATAATAGTCTCTAGATCTAGTTCTTTGTTTAGTGTTGGTTTCCTTTGAATGTTTTTTTTAATTAATTTTGCCACCACTTTGTAATATCCAATTAAGCTTTCTAGCAAACAGTTTTATTATATTTGTAATACCTGCCAATTCCCTAAATCTCTTGATCAGTACATTTACTACCTTGTACAATCTGCAGTCTGTCAATGAGTAAACTGAAACTATTTTCCACTTGGTCTGTTTTCTCCCCCTTTGGTGGTGTGTTTGCTTCAGTAGATACAGCCTTAATATGCTCTCTCAGCTTTTCTCCTCAGGGTAGAAAGGAATATTTTCCCATTAAACTTGTTGTTTACGATCTACCTATTTGGGCTTGAGTATGCTTTTTAAATATATTCAGGAGTCCAAATCTTAAATGCTCACTTAAATTTACTGTGATTTGTTGCAGATATAGCATTTAATGGAAACTTTGGATATGTAGCAAAATTCTTTCAAATGTATTTTAATATTTGCAGCTTAAGTGCCTTTTGCACTTTGGCGTTGACTATTAACAATCTAATGGGGGAATGTCATAAAAATCGCTAACGGAAAAACTATTCGCAATGCGAAAAGTTATGCCTCTGCGCGAACAAATTTTGCTTTGTGCGAATTTAATATAGCTTTTGCGAGCCCGGAAACTGTTTAGCGACCACTTCCGACAGTGAAAGACCGTTTGCGAATTTTATAGTTTGCACCAATGCGCAGTCAATGTAATAAAACGTCTTACTGAAAAAGTCGTTATGTTTGCTCCCAAAGATTACGACACCTTCAAGCACTTCTTATGAGTGCGCAATTAAAATTCGCAATGCGCAATTAAAATTCGCAATGCAATAAAAGTTTAAGGAACAATATTACATTGCGAGATGTGGATTTTTAGTCTTATTGGTGCGAATTGTTTTGCTCTTTGCGACTTTTATTACATTCCCCTGCATGTCTATAAATGAAATCACTGATCATGTGCATTGATAGTATGTCATTGGAATACTTCTGTGGACTTACTATGCATACAAAAATATACTATTAATGTTCTTTTGTAGCGTGCAGTTGTCTCTCTGGAATTTTTTTTTTTTTTTGGTTTATGATTGTTTACTTCCTTAGCTGTCCAATGTAAAAAAGAAGGAATTCCTTATGGAATGATAGTTATACAGTCCCCCATTTATAAAAGAACATATAAAAGTTCCACCGTTTAATTTCTTAATATGTTTTTATTCAAATTTGTCCAAATAAATGATGTTAAACAGAAAGTTTATGTTGGATTTTGACATGAGCAGATATTTATTGCTTAGCAAACCAAAGCTACACCAATTTACTGCCAGCGGCACAACCAGCAGCCCGGTTGCCTGGCACATATTAGGGCAGAGACACACAGTCAGATTCAGGGAGATTAGTCGCCCATCGACAAATCTCCTCTTCTTTGGGGCACCTAATCTCCCCTAATGGCCTCCCTCCTGCCAGCTAGAATGTAAATCATTGGCAGAATGGCAATAGCTGTGCTTCGTTTTCAGAAGTCGTCCGAAGTTGCCTCACGAGGAAACTTCAGGAGACTTTGGAAAACGAAGTGCCCCAAGTGCCATCCCGCCAGTGATTTAGATTCTAGCCAGTGGGAGGCAGTTCAGGGAGATTAATCGCCCCGATTCTTAGCGTGTCTCTGCCCTTATATAATTTTGAAAACATATGTAGCCTTAAAGTGGCCATACACTATAACAGTGCTGTCCAAGTTCTGTGGTACCGAGGGCCAAAATTTTACTGGCCTATGTGGAGGAGGGCCGATAATGGAAGTCAGTGTTGGCCACTCCCTTTTAAACCACACCCACTGTAAACCACACCCATATTACCACAAGAACTTTTAAGATCATATCCACATTAACGGTGGTAGCACACCAAAAAACCAAATGGTTGGTGCTCACTGCAGGGAAATCCCTCATCACTCATATGTGAAAAATTGGAAGTCATGTTAAAAACATACCCTTAAATCCATATGTCTCATCCTCCCCTGTGGATAATACAACAACCCCCCAACAAATGATTAAACACATTAACAACAATTTCCAAATGCTAACAAACCCCTAACAGGCTTACATCCCACAGGTAGGGTAGGGCAAGCAGCACTGGGCAAGCAGAGAATGGCACACACAGGGAAGAAAAAAAGGAGGTGGGGGTCATTAGCCTCACCTATAGATTGTCCGTAATTGTACCATTGATATAAAGACTAGTGCCGGCACCAGGCCACCGACCCCACTCACCATTCATAACTACAACATAAACTCTTCGAACTCAAATCTATCCGCAGGGCCAGGCCAAGGTATTTTTGCACCCTAGGCAAAGGCTTCAATCAGTGGCCCCCACCCAGTCCTGCATTACCATTTCCCACCTTACCAGTCATATAGCCCCCTGTACCTTTGCCAGCACCTATCATATTGCCTCCATTTGTACCTATACCAATGGCAGTCAATCTCTCAGATTGCCCCCAGGCCCCAATCTGTACCTGTGGCAGCATAAGACAAAACATCCATCATATTTTTACCCCCAATCTGTCCCTATGCCAGCGGCAACCAAAAGAATCCATTATATTGCCCCAATTTGCATCTGTTCCAGCAGTAGCCAATAATCCATGATATTGCCCTCAAACATCTGTGTACCTGTGCACCATATTGCCCCATGTACCTGAGCCAGCAGCAGCCAATCCTTTATATTGCCCCCAATCTGTACCTGTGCCAGCATCAGCCAAAAAATACACACTATTGCCTCCATATATGTACTTGTGCCAGCAGCAGCCAAATACTCCATCATATCATCTGTTTACCTGTGCAAGTAGCAGCCAAGATATTGCCCACAAATATGTACCTGTGCCAGCAGCTGCCAAAGGGAAGCTGGGGAGTGATTCTGTCTGGAACAGGGGGTTTATAAAGTTGAAAAACTATTAAAGGCCAAGCAAATCAGGGTTTAAAAAAGAAAGGAAATTCCCCTTAAAAGTGTGCCCCCCCATGATTGCGCGCTAGGTGGACGCCTACTCTGCCTGCCCCTAGTTCCAGCCCTGCAGGGAGGGAAGGCAGAAAGGAGCAGGAGACAAGTAAAGCTATCAGTCTAATATGTACTACATACAGTGACAAAGTGCTGGTCTCCATTAGCATTTTGAATAAGGTGTGAACAGATGAACAGTTTCAGTCTGGGTCTCAGGTGTGAACAGTACAGGGTTTTAGGATATAAACAATAGAGGTGTCACAAGTGTGAACAATACAGGGGATCACAGGTGTTATACAGGGGATTAGAGTCTGAATTTGAGGTTTAAACAATGCAGGGGGCGCGTTATCTCTACAGTGATACCTTTTAAATCTTACATATATTAAACAGACACAGCATCTGGGGGGCCAGTTGGACAGCCCTGCACTATAAAATCTGCTCGTTTGGCAAGGTCGACAAACGAGCGGATCTTGACCCGATAGGCCCACTAACGGCTGGGCGATATCGGATGAATCCAAATGTTCGGCCCTGGGGCCGAATGATCGGATTAAGATACTGCGAATGGGCTCCGACGGTCACAGGACTGCATCAACTAGCCGATGCGGTCCTGGATCGTACAAAAAAATCAAACTTGACCAATCGATATCTGGACGATTTTTGGCCTGATATCGTTGGGGAGGACCCGCCGGGAGCCCACCCATGTATGGCCACCTTTATATACTACTGCATTGCAGTCTTCAAAATGCACTTTTCACACTCAAATTACCATGTTTTTCCAGCTATTGCACTTAGTGCACATTTTTTGTTGGTGCACAAGTCTGTTGTGGATGACTGTTGGCATCCTGGAATTGCCTTCACGTCCAGACTAGTGCTAATTCCAGAGTTCCTAGCATCAGTCGGCACAGTTGCACACTATTCATGAGAGCAGGCTGGATGGGTGTACAATACACGCAAGTTTGTGTCTGTTATTGCACGCCACACTTGGTTTCGTAAATAAGGCTTAAAGGGATACTGTCATGGGGAAAATTTTTTTTTTCAAAATGAATCGGTTAATAGTGCTGCTCCAGTAGAATTCTGCACTGAAATCCATTTCTCAAAAGAGCAAACAGATTTTTTTATATTCAATTTTGAAATCTGACATGGGGCTAGACATATTGTCAATTTCCCAGCTGCCCCAAGTCATGTGACTTGTGCTCTGATAAACTTCAATCACTCTTTACTGCTGTACTGCAAGTTGGAGTGATATCAACCCCATCCCTTTTCCCCCCCAGCAGCCAAACAAAAGAACAATGGGAAGGTAACCAGATAACAGCCCCCTAACACAAGATAACAGCTGTCTGGTAGATCTAAGAACAGAACTCGATAGTAAAAACCCATGTCCCACTGGGACACTTCGGTTACATTGAGAAGGAAAAACAGCAGCCTGCCAGAAAGCATTTCTCTCCTAAAGTACAGGCAGAGGTTACATGACCAGGGGCAGCTGGGAAATTGACAAAATGTCTAGCCCCATGTCAGATTTCAAAATTGAATATAAAAAAATCTGTTTGCTCTTTTGAAAAATGGATTTCAGTGCAGAATTCTGCTGGAGTAGCACTATTAACTGATGCATTTTGGAAAAAAACATGTTTTCCCATGACAGGATCCCTTTAAGGAGTGGATCACCTGTTAACTTTTGGTATGTTATAGAATGGGCAAATCTTAGCAACTTTTCGGTTGGTCTTCATTATTTTTCTTTTTTAGTTTAATGATATGCCTTCTTCTTCTGACTCGTTCTACCTTTCAAATGGGGGTCACTGACCCATCCAAAAATAAATGCTCTGTAAGGCTACATATGAATTGTTATTGCTATTTTGGGCCTCTCCTATTCATATTCTAGTCTCTTATTTAAATCAACGCATGGTTGCTAGGGTGAATTTGACCATAGCAACAAGATTGCTGACATTGCAAACTGGAGAGCTGCTTCATAAACTGTTACAATTTTCTACATTAGCTGATACATTTCTCGGCAGCATCTATGGAATTTTAGCAACTATTGTACCAGTTAAAACAGCTGCCTTTTGTGACCACCCCCCCAAGCTGCTTCAGAAAGTGATACTTTTAGCTTCAATATTAGAAAAACAAGTTGTTTTTAAAGTATATATTTTTTTTATTTGGTTGTTCTATTTGTGGTATTTGTTGGCATTTTTGCAGTAAAAGATTATTCTGTTGAGCTGGAAAGCTTGTATGGCTCTAGTTACTGATTAAGCTGGTGTTGCCAACACAAGTATGAAGTGTTGTTTGTAGACCGCAGATTCAAGTAGAAATCCTTTCACATTTGACCAGCCATTCCTTTTAGGCAGAACAAATTGAGTATAATTACATTTCCAGAAACTGCTAATTATATTTTAATGGTTGGGTCAGAAAAGAACAGTAGCACTAGTTATTTGTAAAACATAAATTAATAATTTTGCTTTGTTTATTTGTCCACCTTTTATTTTATCTTATCTATCTATGAAGAACAATGCATCATGTTTGCTTTTTTTTAATGAAATAATACACCTAAATATATTTTAAACTATACCACATTACTTTGCTGCCTGTACTCCAGGAAGATTTTCTGTGGAACAGGTAGTGGCATCATGCCATTAATCATTCTTATTAAAAATTATTGTTATTGATGTTATTGCTATACAAAATTTACATCAGTCTCTGCCCCAGTTGGGTTTATAATGCTTGTCACTCACAGAATGGTCATTTTTATGAGGAGCCAATTACCCCGCCTGTATATTATGTCTTTACCATGTCTGCATTGACTTTTAAATGTACTTTTTAAATAAAACATATCTAAGGAATTCTTTTCTTTACCATACAATAATCTAATGTACATTAGAGTAGACCCGCAGTGTCTATTTGTGGTCCATATTTCAGGTGACCGTTGGTGTGTCTGATTTAACTGCTGGGTTTGATGTTTAAATAGAAGTGCATTGGCACTTCTAGAAATATTTGTCCCACTTTGCTTTTGGCACATAAAAGAACACAGCACTTGTACCAGTGTTTTGTGAGATTTCATTAACTACACCTCTTGGATTTTACTGACAGGTTATTGGAGGCATCTCCAAGAATACACGAAATAAATCAGTACTCAAAACTTGTATCGAGGGTAGCTGTAGCTAGTATGCTAAGTTAATGAAGATTTGGTTTTTTTTTTTCAAGTGGACATTCCACGCCTGGTAGAGGTAATGTGTTGTTTTTTTTGTTTCAGAAGTACATAGTTACTATGGTATATGGAGACTAAAACGTTCTGAATTTGTGTTCACATTTACATTGTAGGCTCAAGACACTCAGGGGTATATTTATTAAACTGTGTAAAATTATTTAGTTCAATAAAAATAAATTTGAAATACAAATGACACAACTTATAAACTTATAAAGGCTTCTGTAATCAGCAGTTTGGCATGTTAATTTTGCAGAAAACTACTTTAAAGGGATACTGTCATGGGAAAATTTTTTTTTTCAAAATGAATCAGTTAATAGTGCTGCTCCAGCAGAATTCTGCACTGAAATCCATTTCTCAAAAGAGCAAACAGATTTTTTTATATTCAATTTTGAAATCTGACATGGGGCTAGACATTTTGTCGATTTCCCAGCTGCCCCTGGTCATGTGACTTGTGCCTGCACTTCAGGAGAGAAATGCTTTCTGGCAGGCTGCTGTTTTACCTTCTCAATGTAACTGAATGTGTCTCAGTGGGACATGGGTTTTTACTATTGAGTGCTGCTCTTAGATCTACCAGGCAGCTGTTATCTTGTGTTAGGGAGCTGTTATCTGGTTACCTTCCCATTGTTCTTTTGTTTGGCTGCTGGTGGGGAAAGGGAGGGGGGTGATATCACTCCAACTTGCAGTACAGCAGTAAAGAGTGATTGAAGTTTATCAGAGCACAAGTCACATGACTTGGGGCAGATGGGAAATTGGCAATATGTCTAGCCCCATGTCAGATTTCAAAATTGAATATAAAAAAAATCTGTTTCTCTTTTGAGGAATGGATTCAGTGCAGAATTCTGCTGGAGCAGCACTATTAACTGATTCATTTTGAAAAAAAAAACATTTTTCCCATGACAGTATCCCTTTAACATGGTGGGGGGAAAAAACACTTTTGAGGACAAAAACAGCTGTTTTTTAGTTAAACGAGAACTAGCCTGAGTTTTTGTTGCCAGCTGGGAAATTGACAAAATGTCTAGCCCCATGTCAGATTTCAAAATTGAATATAAAAAAATCTGTTTGCTCTATTGAGAAATGGATTTCAGTGCAGAATTCTGCTGGAGCAGCACTATTAATTGGTGTTTTGAAAAAAATGTTTTTTTCCCATGACAGTATCCCTTTAAGGCTAATAGAACGCAAGCATATTGACCACTGCAGTGCCCTGTCCACCTGTCTCTGCTTTGAATGTTTTTCAGTGGGATGCACCATATCTGAAATATGAGGTATAGTGGCAGACAGATCTGTGTTAAAAAATGCTATGCAAGCATTCCTCCTGCATACCCCCAGATAAATGCCCTATCCGCTGGTGCAGTTAAACCTTCTTGACACAATGATCTCACAGCATTCTCAATAGTGCTTATGCATATACTGTTTACTGTTATGTTTTTTTGTGAATTTACAGAAACAAAAAGGTGTGATTTGTATACATCATAACCTTGGCAATGAGTTCATGTATTTTCCCCATGATTTTGGAGTTGCTATCTTTTTAATAGAACTGACACTTTTATACCATCCTTTACAGACGTTTTGCCTCAGTGGAGTTTTCAATCTAACTTCACAAACACACTTGTGTCATTATGATCGGGACCATATTAACCTACTTGTGTTTTTGGAATGTGGGAGGAAACTGGTATACCTGAGAGAAACTTAAACAGACATGGGATAAGCATACAAACACCTTGCACTGTACAATTTTTTTGTTGCTTTTTTGATTGCTTCTCACAGAAATCTTGGTATTCTAGTTTGTTTCTAAGTGTGGTGACTAAGCTAAACAAATATAACAGGTTAGATAAAAGGTTACATACTCTTTAAGGCTAGGGCCACACCGGGAGATTCAGGGAGATTGGTCGCCTGGCGATTAATCGCCGCGTCTTTGAGGCGACTAATCTCCCTGAATGGCTTGCTGGTATCTCGCACCCGCTATGGCTAAAGTCGCCTGCGCCTATTCACACGCGGCAATACGTTTTTCAAAGTCGCTCGAAATTGCCCATCAAAGACACAGCGATTAGTCGCCAGGCGACTAATCTCCCAGAAATCTTCCCGTGTGGCCTAGCCCTAAGACACATTAATTTGCTGTCTGCTATATTTTAAGTGCTAGAATAGACTTAATTGAGTCACCTGAGCTACCAAGACATGGTGTCCATCTGCAAAGGTGAACAATTTCAAAATCACCATAGCTTCGCTTCAAAGCATCTCTTCATAGTTTATATTCTTTTAGGGCGGTTTTCAAACTGCAAATCAATCTGAGTCTAATATAAGCACTGTTAAGGTGGCCATAGACGCAAAGATCCGCTCGTTTGGCGACAACCCCAAACAAGCCGATCTTTCCCCGATATGCCACTAACGGGCATGGCTATATCTGGGGTAATCTGAACGTTCGGCCCTATAACCAAACGATCAGATTACGATGAGAGCGCAGTGGGCTCCGGCGGAACGGTCGTGACAAAATCAAACCTGTCTGATCGACCAAACGACCGATCTCCGCCGGACGAAAAATGTCGGGGATTCTCCACACACGGTCCGAAAATCTTACGAATCCTTGATTCGTACGATAGGATCTTTGCGTCTATGGCCACCTTTAGTTGTTTTATTGTTTATATACCAGCTTTTCTTAATGCATGTTGCTTTTTTTTATTTAGAATTAAGGCATTTTAAACTTAATCTCTAGTCTAGAAAGTGCTTTGAGGAAATGTGCCTTTGACGTTGTGGAAGACCAAATGCGTTTGATTTATTAATAATTATTTGCTTCAGGAGTTCACAAAAGGAAATAGAATGTCTGAGAAATAGTTTTTTTTTCCAGCTTTCCAATGTTTGCCTTTAGGTTAAACTATGAATAAAGAACAAGTGAGGAATGCAGCATGGCTTTAGCCTTTTAATCAAATCAACTGCCTTTCCTTGGGCATTTTCTGCCATATCCAATCTTCTGGTAGCTGGGTGTAATGTTATAGGGAATGTTATCCTCTCTCCTTCAGGCTCTTGCTTGCACAGAGCTGTGGGAAAGATTGGATACTCCATCCAGATCACACAATCATTGTTCATAAACCCTGCAGTCATTATGACTGCATTACAGTTTATTCATGAACCCTTGAAGCATAAGTGCTAAAATAGTTGTAGCTTATCTCATCAAACGGTTTGACCTGATACTTATTGTGAGAAGGAATAGTTGGATTGTAGACTCCAACATAAATATCTTGTCTACAGATGCACCTCCTCTAGAATCTCTGTGATATTGGTTCTAGAAAAATTGTGGCGGGTGGAATAGTTAACAAAAATAAGAAACTAAAATATGTTGCACTCTACAGTGTGTAAAGCTGCCATGCACTTAACCTAAAAGTTTTCTTCTGCAAAAAGTGTTAAAGCTATTAAAATGTGAGAATATTTAATTTTAAAATTTCTGTAACCATAAAAAATGTCACAAACACAAAACTAATATTGAGTTTGTGCTGTGTTCTATAATTATCACACATGACAACATTTTAGTTTAAAATTGATCATTAAAATAAGAAAATTTGATCTGCAGATCAGCTCATTAAGGTGTCCTTATGTTCACAAAGCTATCAATAAACATGCTTAATATTTGTATTTGGAAATTCAAATAATATGATTCTCTTGCCATCTGTAGTGGTGAGGAAATGTTAAAAGTGTACTTATAATTTTAGTCATAAATGTACGTTTTATTAAGGTGAAAATTTGTCTGCCGTTAAGTATTTGTCAAAAATAGGCATTGAGCTTCCATCTGTTGAGATTTTATAAAAAGAACCTCTCCCCAGAATGTCTGTTAACATTTGTTCAGTTAATGGGCTTGTTTTACAAGTTTAAATTTTTTTTACCATATAGATGTTCTGCCCATTAGGTTGAAAATGGCAAAAAATAGGATTGTTTTTAAATTTATATTGCTAACAATTCTTCCTTTGCAAAGTTTTTTTGTGTAAGAACCCAAAGTCTTACACTTGCACTCTGCAAAGAATGTAACTATTGTTTTATCAGTTTTATCAAGGGTCGAATTTCGAAGTACAAAAAACTTCGAAATTCGACCATGGAATTAAAAAAACTTTGAATTCAAAGTTTTTTCAACAAATTTGGCAATCCTGCAGTCGAATAAAAATCGTTTGATCGAACGATTAAATCGTTGTAATCGAACGTTTCGAACGATTTTAGCGATCGATCAAAGGATTTGTATTCGATGTGTAAAGTGAAATGCTGTTCCAATTGTGTTCTTTGGGGCCTCTGCATGCAACTGCATTGGGTAATGGTTAAAAAAGAAATAGATTAAATCACAAACAAATATGAAGTACATTATATACTATATGTGTCCTTTTAAACATTTCTATATTTATATCAATTTGGAAAAATATAAGTGAATCCTTAGGATTATCAAATAATTTGAGGGTGAAATCGGAGTCGTGTTTTCAGTCAATGGGATGACAATCAGGTGTGTGTGTGAGAGACCCTGTTTAATTTAACGAACAGGGATCCAGCAAAGCCCCATACACACGTACAACACATTTATGGATGTGTATCATGGCTTGAACAAAGGAGGAGTCTGAGGACTTCAGAAAAAAAGTTGTTGATGCCCATAAAGCTGGAAAAGATTACTGTGTAGTGCAGTGCCAGTTGGCGCCCTCTAACAGCTTCAGGATTGCTAAAATGTAAGGAGGGTGAGAAAAATCATAATCCTTTGAGCTAAAAGGGCTAGGTTTCTTGTTACTATTCTTGTTGTAGCTGTCCTTCAAAAGGACAAGAATGTCTGCTCTCTCAACTCATACTTATGCCATTAAACATTGCAAACGCTCTTATATAGTCCTGTCCGTGGTAGTATGCAGGCCATATTTTTCTCCCTAAAATTACAGCTTGTACTTAGGGAATACAATTTTATTCTAAGTTTGAAAGAAGCCTTCCATGCTTCTGACAAATTTAATGGTAATTATTAGAGCAGTAGGAAGGGAACTAACTGCTCTTCATTAAGAAGAACAGATTGCTGTTCTTGAGGAAATATAAATATGTTAAAGCCATGTAATTCCTACTTCTTTATACATGTTATTTCCAGGCAGAATTTGTCATAATTCTGCTTTCTCAGTACATTTAAACATGATCTATTTATGTAAATGCTAATGTTACTATATATTTAATGAATTTAAAGATTTTCGGGGGAAAAAATTTTCAGAATCATTGAGAATGACTTTGATTGATAATGTGTGTTGCTTTCTGTTTTCTTCCTAGTATTCCTTTGCCTTAAACTAAATTGTGGTAAGCTAAAATGACAGCAATTACGACCATTTATCTTCTAAATGATATAATGTGTGATCCATTGGCAGTTTTAGTTAATATACTGGAGGGTGCTAGAACCATTAGAAGAGGTAATGGCTGCCTCGCAGGCGCAGATTACCATAGTATGTCATCATGCCCTGTGACTGTAGACAATAACTTTGGCATCCAGGGAGAGTGAAATGTATTTATTAATTAAATGTGTCAAGAAATGCATTGTATCATACGTGTGAAAAATAATGCATGAAAAGAGCGTTTTGGTAACAAAGCTTCTTCTGCAGTGGATGTTGTAGATTTGTTTAGGACTTAGTTTTGATGGGATTATAGGTCAAAGGGTAGTTAGTTCTAATAACAAAGCTGCTAGTTCAAAAAGTGAATGAGCAAAGCGTTAGAGAATTATATTCCTTCATCTGCAGACACTGTAGTGAAGTAAAAATGCTGTTGTGCTGCTTATTTAATTAATATCTGTGTTCAGTTCCTAAATCTTGGCTCTTATTGTGTGTATGTGCCATTCTAGCCTTTTCACTGCCAAAATTGCAGGGATCATCGTGCTACCCTTCTTTATGCTCCCAGTGTTTATCTAAAGAAAACAGTCAGCCTTCTTTAATGTTTTCATTTGTATGCTGCCTCAATGTCACTTGAAGTTTTGCTTTCTAGTTGTAATTTAAGAAATTGGTGTTGGTGCTTTTTGGCATTATTATGCTTTACTTTGTTTTGTGCACAATGGTACTAATTGGATAAAAGTTTGATGTGCACTTATATGGCAAAGCTCTGATAAAAGCTGTTATGATACAGAGATGTGTGAGCCAACCAAAGTCACAGCTATAACTGCGTGTCTGGGATGGGTTCAGGTCGAGTTCCACAAAAAGTTTTTCGGCAGAGAGCCCAGAATATTTAGCACCTGCACTTAGATACAATTGTAACTAATAAGGTAAGCAAAGATACAATTGCAGTTGCAATAAGCAGGTCTCTTGAGAACTGAAACTTGCAACTTAAAGGGCAATTTCACCTTCAAAACTGTAATAACACACAAAACATGATCCTAAAACACCCAGAAAATATGTTCAGAATCTCCATATCCTGCCACATTTTGTAAAATGGACATGGTATCTAGGGGGTGTAGCCACAAAATGAGCATGGTCAAAATTTTCTGCCACACTAAGCTTGGCAAAACTTTTTGTCCCTCTTTTAGATTTTCAGTTGTTGGGAGGTATGATCTACATGGCCCACATGTGTTAATAGGAGTTGTTCATCATTTTTTTTTTTTTTTGCAGTTCAGTTGGTTTCAGATAGTTTACCAAAATAAAGGCTTTTTCTAATTAATTTCTATGTGTGATTGTCTAATATTGAAGTGTGAAGTGTAATGTTTCACCTTCTAAAGCAGCTCTGGGAGGGGGGTAAGAACACAGCGAATAGGCACATCGACTGCCGTAGACAGGGAATCCATAGGCCAGGATAATAAAAAGTCAAACTTTATTCAAAAAATGTGGCATAAAAACATATAGCACACAAATGTGAATTGCAGGCAGGGTGAGAGCATGGCTTGACGCGTTTCGTGACTCAAAACTGGTCACTTCCTCAAGAAGCCTTGAAGTGACCAGTTTTGAGTCACGAAACGCGTCAAGCCATGCTCTCACCCTGCCTGCAATTCACATTTGTGTGCTATATGTTTTTATGCCACATTTTTTGAATAAAGTTTGACTTTTTATTATCCTGGCCTATGGATTCCCTGTCTACGGCAGTCGATGTGCCTATTCGCTGTGTTCTTTCAAATACCACGTGACTGGAGTGGAATGGCTGCCTGAGAGACGCGATAGGGTTACCATTTCAATCTCCCTAAGATCGTTCCTGTCGGCGCATCTTGCTTATCTGGGAGGGGGGTAGTCGGCCTTGTAAACTGTTCTAAACTGATACATTAATACAATAGTTGCTAATACTCCACAGATGCAGCTGAAAAATGTATTGACTAAATGTTGCAAAATTATAAGTTTAGAATCCGCACCTGAATTAGTGAGCTGTAAGATTGAAACACCAGAGACAGGGACATTAAACTTTAAACTTCGATTTTGTAAAAAATTTGGGGGAGATTTACTAAACTCGAGTGAATAATTCGAATGAAAAAATATATGAATTTCTAAGTAATTTTTTGGGTACCATCGAATTGGTCGAAACGAATGAAGTTAATTGAAGTACTGTCTCTTTAAAAAAAACTTCGACTTCATACTTAGCCACTTTAAATTTACCGAAGTCCAATGTTAGCCTATGGGGACCATCCCCAGCACTTTTCTAAGTTTTCTTTGGTCGAATAAAAATCCTTCAATCGATCGTTTAAAATCGTTCGATCCAAAGGATTTTGTCGTTCGATCCAACGATTTTTATTCGATCGGTTGTAGAGTTTGCGCTAAAATTTTACTTCCAGGGTCAAATTCGAGAGGGTTTTTTAACCCTCGAAATTCGACCCTTGATAAATCTGCCCCTTAAAGTAATTAAAAAAAGGCATAATGTCTGGTAAACAATCGGAAAACAATTGAACTGAAATTTGGAAGGTGAACAGCCCCTTTAAAGAGGAACTAAAGCTTAACTAAAGAAGCAGGCTAGAACTGTTGTACATTATGTTTTGGGCTTCTGAACAAGCCCAAAGCAACCACAGCCCTTTAGCAGGAAAGATCTGTGCCTCTAATGATGCCCTAGTAGCTCTCCAAATGCTCTCCTTTCTGCTGATTCACTGCACATGCTCTGTGTTGCTATGCAATAAGGGTATACGGTCTGTAATAAATGCACTGGAGGTTTTGTATAACCATGCTGTTTAAGGTCCCCATAGAGGTAAAGATCGTTCGCTGGTGAATGATCGATTTAATTGCAATCTGACCAATCCGTCAGATTATCGTGAGGTTAGTGGGAATCGAACGATCGTGCATCTTACGATTTTTTGTCCGAATTCTGTCAGAAAATTGATCGTCCAGGTTAAAACATTTTTTATCTGTCCCAGTGCAATCTATCTATGTTTGCAGGGCCAAGCAGGCAGCTACCCTCAATTTTCCTGGCAATATCACTTGAAATGTTCTTTTTAGTTGATGGACAAATCGTTCATTTAAACGATCTTTTCAAGATAATCGTGGTCTCACGATAACAAAAAGATCTTTTAAAAATCTTTACATCTATGGCCAGCTTTAGTTTCATTTAGCAAATTAAAGAATTTTTTTTGAATTGGCAGTAAATATAGCTTTTATGCAAGTGCATTTAAGGCACGTTCATTTTAGCGTTTACCTTTTAAGAGCAGAAGTTGTAGATTCAGAGCTTAGAGGTAAATTTGTATTCTGTTGTGTTTCTACTCAGGAACGCGAAGATATACAAAAGAGTCTGAAATATTGGTTTGCACTGTAAAATAAAAACTTCAAAATGCTTGATCAGCAAATAACTTGCTCTTTCATGGTTGTTAAGTTGTACTGAGAATTTTATCCTACTGCCAATATGTGAAATGTATCTCTTTTGTACTCCAACAGTCCCACTTATATAAATTTTAAGAGCAGAGTATTTGCCTTTTGCACATAAAAAACAGAGCCCTGGGCAGTTCTTCAAATGGCAAATGTATACAAAATAGTGAAAAATTGTGTGCTGAAGTTTCCTTGGCATTTTGCTGCTAAAAGTATTTCAGCAAAAGGGTTAAACACAGGGTCTGGTTTACTAATACGGTCATTCTATAAATCCATACAGCAGAAGAATAATCCTTCGCTTTCCCAGGCTAGTAGATGCCAGGATCACAATAGTAAGATTAAATTACTAAATTGATGTTATTATAATAACAACATTAGTCTGTCTGAAATTATTATTGAGAATCCAATACTGTAGCTATTTAAACAAATGCAGAAAAGAATGAAGCTTTAGTTAATTTATGACGGTTATTATAAAATTAGGCATTTTGGTATTCGTTGAATTGCATGAAAGATGGTTGGCCAATGAATACTGATAAAGCAGTTTTCCAGCGCTCACCACATTTCAGTTATTTTTACAGGGTGCATGAATTTCGTAGGTGTTCACTGATACCATTTAATTGTACAGAAAAGCAGAACACATACCGTATATACACGAGTATAAGCCGAGTTTTTCAGCATCCAAATTGTGCTGAAAAAGTCTACCTCGGCTTATACTCGGGTCAGCGAGTAGCAGAGATTGCAGTCACTTTTAATCATTCCTATACCAACAGTTCACTTGGGGAGAGACTGCAATATCCCACAATGCCCTCTGTTGGTTATATGAAGGAATAACAGTGCGCCCTCTGTTGGTTATATGAAAGAATAACAGTGACTGCAATATCACACAGCGACCATCTGTTGTTTATATGAAAGAATAACAGTGACTGCAAAATCACACAGCGCCATCTGTTGGTTGTATGAAAGAATAACAGTGCGCCCTCTGTTGGTTATATGAAAGATTAACAGTGACTGCAATATCACACAGCGCCCTCTGTTGGTTATATTAAAGAATAACAGTGACTGCAATATCACACAGCACCCTCTGTTGGTTATATGAAAGAATAACAGTGACTGCAATATCACACAGCGCCATATGTTGGTTATATGGAAGAATAACAGTGACTGCAATATCACACAGTGCCCTCTGTTGGTTTTATGAAAGATTAATAGTGACTGCAATATCACACAGCGCCCTCTGTTGGTTATATGAAAGAATAACAGTGACTGCAATATCACACAGCGACCATCTGTTGGTTATATGAAAGAATAACAGTGATTGCAAAATCACACAGCGCCATCTGTTGGTTGTATGAAAGAATAACAGTGCGCCCTCTGTTGGTTATATGAAAGATTAACAGTGACTGCAATATCACACAGCGCCCTCTGTTGGTTATATTAAAGAATAACAGTGACTGCAATATCACACAGCACCCTCTGTTGGTTATATGAAAGAATAACAGTGACTGCAATATCACACAGCGCCATATGTTGGTTATATGGAAGAATAACAGTGACTGCAATATCACACAGTGCCCTCTGTTGGTTTTATGAAAGATTAACAGTGACTGCAATATCACACAGCGCCCTCTGTTGGTTATATGAAAGAATAAGTGACTGCAATATCACACAGCGCCCTCTGTTGGTTATACGAAAGATTAACAGTGATGGCAATATCAAACAGCACCCTCTGCACATGGTAGTGGGACAGTGGGACAATGCACACAGTAATCCGTTTGGCAATTCTCTGTCACCATCAACTTTGCGAAGAAGTCCGGTTGATTGCTGGGGGGGTCGCTTTGGCAGAATGTGCGCTGCTGGGAGACAGGGCTGTAGTTGTGTCTAGGCTTATACTAGAGTCAATAAGTTTTCCCAGTTTTTGTAGGTAAAATTAGGTACCTCGGCTTATACTCGGGTCGGCTTATACTCGAGTATATACGGTATATAGAATGTGTGTGTGTACACACACACACACACACACACACACACACACACACACACACACACACGTATATATGTATGTATACACACACACAGAATGTACAATCATCTTATTGTAACTTATTGCATGATCACAGCAACATCACCCCCCCCACGGAGTGCTTTTTCTGACTGATTACTAATGTAAAAAAACAATTGCATACTGTACTTTTTTGCAAATATCTTTTATCCTGCAATTGTCCTTGGCTACAGTAAGAATCTTCAGTGAGTACATTGGCATATTATGTATAACTACTAGCTTTGTGAGAATCCTAGACAGAGTAACGGTTGTAAAAAAAAATCGATATATACCTATATGGAAAAATAATATAAAAAAAATATCAGCACTCACAGGATTTATCATGAAGGTGAAAAAAAGACTTTATCCAGGTTGTGTAAGTGTAAATAGTGTGCACACTCTTAAATTGTATTTGATCTATATAGGTTAATGTACCCCCTATTATAAAATGTGAGGATATTATTAGTGACTGAGGAGTACTATAACCATATAAAGGTTTATATAGGCCATAGAGCTCAGATGAGATTTTAATATTCTGTTATTTTACAACATGGGGTATTTATTTTCATAATACACAAATTTTTGTCAGTTATGTGACACAAATGACCACACTTAGACACTGATTATAGCTTCTCACATCAATAAGCACCGTTTATATAGTGAATAAAGTACACCCTCTTGTAAAATATAAGGATATTATAAGTTACCGAGGAGTTTCATGACCCTATAAAAACACGAGGCCGAAGGCCGAGTGTTTTTATACAGGTCATGGAACTCTGAGGTAACTTATAATATCCTCATATTTTACAACTGGGGGTACTTTATTTATTATAATACACAAATTTTAGTGAGTCATGTGACAGAAATTACATCACTACTCACCGTTTATAACTGATGACATCACTACTCACCGTTTATAAGGATATAATTTACAAGATATTCATGGCTTTTGTGTATTATAAGGATATAATTTATAGGTCAACTTGTGCTCTGAATACTAAAATATTGCATAATATTGTAAAATTTTGTCACCACGGGAAAATATTGCTTGAGATATTTAATAATTACAAGCAATTGTATTAGAAAATTTTTTATGTATTTAAATATAAAACTTTTTAATGAAATAAGTAATAATGATGCAATATTTAATTAAGAGCAAATACATTAATTAATTATTTAATTAAGACCTTATTTTAAAATTGTAATATTTACCTTCGAAATTCGAATTTAAAAAGAACAACCAAAATTAAATGGTTTTTTTTAATTTTTTTTTTTTTTGGCCAAATAGGTCCGTTTTCGATCGAATTCGAATTGTACGAATCATAGTAATAGTGCATTCAAATCGTATGATTCAAAGTTTTTCCCCCAAAAAACTTTGATTTCTCAAAGTCCACCAATTGACTCCAAATAGGTTCTAGGAGGTCCCCCATAGGCTAAAACAGCAATTTGGCAGGTTTTAGATGGTGAATGGTTGAAGACTAATTTTTAAAGTAACAGTATTAATAAATTTCTAAATTCTATTTGAATCAAATTTGGACTATTCCCTAGTCGAAGTGCACACAAATTAGCTTGAAATTTAAATTTTTAAAATTCAAATTTTCACTTCGACCTTTGATAAATATGCCCCCTTTTTCCTCACCAATTAATTCATTAATTAATTTCTCACCATGAACAGCTTGAAATTTAATTGCAAATATCCAATGATCTCTTTGTATGTTGCTCTCCATTTCTGATTTTTTCTTTTTTTCTTTTTAGGAGACTGTACTTTTGATGATGGGCCTGGCCCCTGTGATTATCATCAAGACCTTTATGATGATTTTGATTGGGAGCATATCAGTGTGCAGGAGCACCATTATTTGCCCTCAGATATGCCAAAAGGTGAGTGATCTTTGCTTGCGATTCTTGTTGCATTGGTTTCTGTTCATCTGCTCCCTAATGTGTGCAGATCAAGAAGTGTTTCTAGTCGATTCTCAATAGAGATAATGGATGGGGATTTTTGAGCATTTTGGCCTGGCCTGTTTGGTCTTCTAAAATACTCCCATATTCAACCTCTGTACAGAATGTATGTATGTATATATGTATAGGTATGTGAATTTGTGTTGTATTTTGATAAAGGGCCCAAGCACCAAAATGTCAATTCAATAAAGAAAATATCATGCTGGGAATTTCCCAGTTTGTGCAGGCTTTTGTTTATAGTGACTCATTTAGTATTCAAGCACTAAATTAAGGCTACCTGTTGTATAAATCAATACTCCATTAAATAAAAAGAAAAATAGGAAATTGAGTCCAGAGGACAGGCCAGGAAAAAATAAGAAATTTTAATGGGTGTGGAATTTCAACAAATTGGTGCCTCCCAGTAAATGTTGATGTCCGCTATTACAACATCACAAGGGAAAGCATTTAACAGATTCTTGGTGCAGAACCATTAATATTGCCTTAGAAGAAATTCTGGCAAGTGCAACGGTTTAGCACTTGTCACAAGAGTGCAATCAGAAGGACTCTGATTTATGCAAATGTTGGCATTGCTAATTACCATGGAGAGTAGGTAATGAATAGCTGAAGAGGTACAGCCCTGGTGACCTTGTCTACACACCTTTGATGAACAGCTTAATCTGCTCTTCTAAGACAGAATGATATTCAGAGAAATTAAAGCATTTGAAATTTGGCAACAATTCCAATTAATAGAATATTAAGTATTTAATCATACAGCTGAGGTCACTTAAGAAAATCGTTCTTTTGACAGATGAAAAAAGATGGCTCTTTTTCGGTGTTAGCAGGATAGAAAGTTGTATCGTAATGTTAAAAATGTGATTTAAAAAAGTGCAAATTGACAAAACATCCATAAACTAATAATATTCTTAAAACATTCTCTATCCATAAGGAATCAATTGGCAAGGTGTTGTACATGTATAGTATTTTTTATAGACATTTTAGTCTGTGGCATTTACAAATAATGCACACAGAGTCTGGTCTTTTTCTGCATTGTACAGGGCATTTAGACACAAGTTTGCCCTCTGATGGAAGTTTCTCAGTCTTTGTTTATGCGTTTTGTCTATCTTGCTTATTCATTTGCTTCTTGTTATGCCCACAAACATACGATTCATCAAACTGATAATTTGGGGAAAATTGACTGGTCGGGCCAGCAACATTGTGGCCAAAAATCAAAAAAGATTTACTTAGACCACCAAATGAGCAATTCATTATTTATATATGGCCAACACAAATTTTTTTGTCAAAGAAGCAGTGGTTCAGAGCTCCAAATTTGTTTACAAAATATTTTGATGCCCATTTATTTGGAACACAAAGTCCCATGGACGTTTGTATTATACCAGTTTCAAATAGATTAGTTAACATAAGGCAAGTGTGAATTCTACAAATGTGATCAGCACCAGTCCTTTTATTTGTTTTATTATAATAAATTGAGGCAGGTGTAATGGTAAATAATTGGAAAGTATTGATGAAAGTTTAGGGCTGTGTAGTGGAGTTCTCACCCTGAGAAGCAAGTACTACTTGTAGGCATGCTTTATAACAAGAAAATGTATTGTTTTCTTTTGCTTTCTTCTGTTAAATTTATGAAACCCATTTGAAGAGCAAAACTCTTTCTTACAATATAACTTCTACCAGTGCCAGGTTTTGGTCAATAAAATTTTTCTATTTCTTGACATGGTCTTTTTTTTTCTTTTTTAATGTCATACAAAGAATAGGATTTAGTATTTTCTTGCTATACATTTCTGCATTAAATAACCAATAATACTGGTGTATAAACTTTTTTTTTTTTGCTAGTCAAGACATGTTGTTGCAGTGTCTTAAAGGGGTTGTTCACCTTCCAACACTTTTTTTTCAGTTCAGTTGTTTTCAGATAGTTCACCAAAAATAGACTTGTGTTTATAACATTGAAGTTTCATTTTCACCTTCTCATGTCACCCTGGGGCAGCTCTGGGAGAGGGGGGGGCGCAGGGTTGAAGACTCTGTAAACTGTTGTAATCTACATTAGTTGATACATTTCTTATTTTTGGCCCTGCTAAACAGAATCCCTGAGTTCCATTAAAGGCAGCTGTTAGAATTGATACAATAATTGCTAATATTCCATAGATACCTGAGAAATGTGAACCAATGTAGCAAAACGGCTAACAATCTGAACCTGGATTACTGAGCTGCCAGACTGAAACACAAGAGGGAGGAACATTAAAGGGCACCAATCATAACTAAAATCCTTTACTATGTAAAGACACTATGTGAAAGTCAAAAAATCCAATTTTTAAAACAGTTACAATAGATTGTATAATGTAAATCATCAGCTCACTATACCTTCTGCAAAATCTCCCCTATCTACTGCAGTTGTAGTTGAGGCAGGCATCCTTACTGCCTCCTCCTGCCTATATCTTCACAGCCAACTGCAGCTCTGAAATCTCACACATGCTCAGTTGAAATTCCTTGGTTGCCTAGCAACCCTTCTAAGGTATTTTCATATCAGCCAATTGTTTGTGTTAGCTGTTGTTCATTAGTGCTGCCACCTGTCTGGAAGTTAGTGTGTGCCCTTCATTTGCATAATGACATCACCAGCAGGAGACAAGATAGGGAGATCTCATGATACTTCTAGTGGAGGAGTTTACTAAAGCTAGGCATTCTGGGTAGAATACTCAAGGCAACGCTACAATTTGTGCATGCTTGTAAACTCATTTTCATGTTACAGTCAAAGTATGTCTTTCAGTGAGAGAAACAATTTTATAAAGTAAGGATTTTTTAAAAACTGCTGTTTTTTTTCACAAAAAAATATATATGTAGTTTGATTAAATGTGTTTAGGCTGTACTGGTCAGATTGTTAATGTGTTTAACAACAGCTTCCAAACCGAAATTTGATAAAGAGGCCCACATAAATCAGAAACCCCTAATATATCCATTATAGTTTCTTGTTTCTTCAAAAAGTATGAATAAATGCCATTTTATATGCTGATATGCAGCTGTTTAACAGTTCTTCTCTTTCTGCATCATGTGAAATACTTGCAGGGAATGGAGGGACTAAACACTGATGTTACAAATTGTAAAAACTTCTCCACCGCTTACAGCCAGCATGCAGGAACTACATAACCCAAAATGCATTGCACTGTGATGTTCCTTTCCTTATTGAAATCATGTGTTCAGGGAATGCAGGAGGATGCAGGCTGAGGACAGGTGGCTGTTGATACAAAGTAACAATAGTCAGCCAGCTCAGCAAAGTAGTCAGAGAGATCAGCAGGGGGCTAGGGCTTAGGGAACTGTCAGAAACCATTACATATTATGAAAAGTCTGCATATTTTTTAAATGATGTATATTGCAAAGTAGCTTGAAATAGTTTATTTAAAAAAAAAGCTTAGTGATACTGACACTAAAAAACTAAATTTTTAAAATATCAATGTACATTAAAAGTTACCTATAAGGTCATGTTGATGTTTTTTTTGCTGAGAGGTTTGTTTTGTAAGTAATTGTTAATTGAAGTTTCTAAACCTGGCTGTTTTGCCAACCTGACTGTCCCATCTCAGCCTATCAGTTAAAGTTTCTAATGCTAATGGGCTCCTTTAATAGGGTTTAAATGACTTTCAATAGAAAAACGATCTTCTTTAACTTGTATATCAATTTATCTTTTACTATCTTCTTTAACTTGTATGAGTTTTGCTTGTAATGGCATGCTTTACCAAAGCCACAGCTTGAATGTGGGTTTGTGAAATTTACTCTCTAACACAGCAATCAATTTCTTGTGACACTTGCCTGCTGCTAGTAAATATTTAGTTGCCTTTTCTATAACTGGCTGAAGGCTACACAAGCGATAGCCCCCAAGTGCAAGGATTTTTCTCTGTTGCAAAATCACAGGACACATTCTACTAGTCTGGATGCCAGTAGTGATTTTATAGATCCTCTCTTCTGCTGTAGCATGCTACTCACTGAAGTTTTCTGAATCAAGCCATTTAAGACCATGTTAGGCCATAACGCATGTTTCAACACTTAGGAGCAGATTTATCAAAATGTGAGTTTAGAGATTAATGTTTAAAATACTTAAAACTCACCCAAATTCTGTTAATTTCAATGGGATTTTTCTAACTTTCATCACCCATTGATAAATACATTTGTAAAAATACCATAGAAATAAATAGAACATGGTGAGTTTTTATTTATTAAGCTCTAAGCTCACATTTTGATAAATCTGCCCCTAATATGTGCAATGACGGGGGTTGCATTTTGCCACTTGAGTGAATTGTGAGGCCTGAAATAGCTTGCTATTGCCCAAAATGTAAAGAACTAAACCCCAAATACCAAAAAAGCCACCCCATTACTGAATGGCATTGTCCCCCTATCCCTCCCTGCACTGTACATTAATACCGCTTCCATTTTTTCGGGACACAACACCGACACGACGAAGTCAGGAATCTGCTTCGACTGCACATGCTCAAATCGGTGCTGAGTCCTGAAAGAATACAAAGTGGTGGAAGATGGTACTTATGCACAGTGCGTATAGGGAGTTGGGGGCAGCTATGCGGGGCTTTTTTGGTACGGTGGTTTAGTTCTCCTTTAAATTCACGTGGGTACGTTACACTTTTATTTATATATATATATATATATATATATATATATATATATATATATATATATATATATATATATATATATATATATATATAAATATCATTATTGCTATAAGAATGCTTGTATTATGTGCCTTTAAATATTATTTTCAGTATTCCTTTTGTGTTCCGAATCCAAAAGCAAGAAAATGACTTTAGTTTGGGGAGCTCATTAAAAGGAGCAAAGTACCACAGTGTTTTAGGTTCAATGCTCAGACTCTAATGGACTGCTTCAGGGAATGGCCTAATGAAAGCTGATTTTTAATGTATTGGCTGTTGCCCTCGCCATTCTGAATACAATCTAGAAAATTTCTAAATGACAGTGGACATAAATGGCCTGCTGTGAGTGTTTCATTGGCACAGTCTTTGTGATATATCTACTGTGTTTTAATTAGATGCTTATGAATTCATAGATGAAAAATTCAAGTAGTGTATAACATTTTAAATATACTTTTTTCTCATGCTTAAAATTGTATTCCTTATGGTGTAAATTGGCCCTAGCATTTGTGAATGTGATATGGACCTGATTGCTCTAATAGGGCATAGGCTGCATTTGCCTAAATGAAGAACTCTCTGTAAAGCACTGAGTAACTGTTTGTGCTATATAACAGAACGATATTTTAGTAAACAGATTAAAATCATTTATTCTTGTTGACTAGACAGGATTGCTTATTTTTTTTTTTTTTGCAGTCCACTTTCAAAAAAAGCTTTGAAAATGTGGTGCTTCTTATGTAAACTATCTCTCCCTCCTCTCTCATTTTCTTAGGTCTTGATAATTCTTACATGTCCTAATTATTAAACATCTGACATAATCTGAAAACTTGCCCAGTTTTAAAAGGTGTTATTTAGCTTTAATTTAACTTTTTTTTTTTTTACAATTGAGTATCGGTGATGCAGGTAGACTAATTAATTTGTAAAACTGAGATAGGGGCTTCACTAAACCAGGGATGTGGATATACTAGTCGTGTAGGACTCGTCTCAATGCTAGCATATGGGAATTGGGCAGTAAGGGCATGCCGTAATTGAAGGTAGCGAAATAACATTTTGTTTGGGAGGCTTAATTTAAGCTTGAGGTCCTCGAATGTCAGGATCTTGCCCTGATCGAACACATCCCCAATATATTTTATGTTGTGCGCCCAGAGCTGAGGATCCGGGATAGTTTTAAGATGTGTGAGTTAGATGAGAAAATGAAGAACAATAGTTTTGGTCTCTGTCTGCATACTTCTGGGTCTTCCTCCAATCTGCCACAGTAGCCTTCATTATTTGCGTAAGATTTTTGTTGAGCCCTATTTAATTTAACTTTTAGTACAATGTAGAGAGCACTTAGAGGCAATGAGAGGCCTGCATAGAAAGATAACTACAGTGAAACCTCAATTTTACATCCCCTCATTTTACATTTTTTTTGTGGTCCCACCTATTTTAATGAATAATAAATTTCCCTGATTTTAAATTTATCTGGATTTCACACTATTTTCTGGTCCCCTAAAAAAATGGAAAATTCAGGTTTCTCCTGTGATAAAATTGGGGTTTTACTCTGATCCTCATTTTATAGCTGGAAAGTATTAGAAAAGGTAAATTGTACATTTGTAATAACCTCTCATTCGACCCCTGGTCCCCCGCAGTTCTTGTTTGCCTTTTCTGCCCAGATTGTTCAAAATCTGACTCCATGCTTTTACGTCATTAACCCATTATTGGCCTACCCCAGCTGGTATTCTACTTTTAAGAAAGTGGCAACCCTACTTGGGAGTGCACTAGTAGGGTCAAGACACTCACAATACAGGCACAATACCTGTGTTGTTGTCCTAAAAGCTGATTTGCAAAAATAAATCGAAGTCTCAGGGGTTTTGACCATAGAACTAACAATCCATACACAGATTGATATTGTTTAGTAGTTTGCATAATCTCTCTTTGAACTGCTTTGAAGTAACTGGGTTAATTCTGAAGGTAGTTTTGAGAGATCATATTGAGATGACATTGGTTGGCAATCTGTCAATCTCAACAGCAGTGTCTTATCTGCAGACACCTCATACCTGCACACCATACATATAGATAAGATTCTAACAGAATTAAGAAGATTAAACATCTTTTATACTTCCCTTCCAATTCACTCATGAAGTCAGCCATTCAGTCTAGTGTGACGATATTTGTACATGCCTCCCAACTGTCCAGATTTTCACAGGACAGTCCCGATTTTGACAGCCCAGTCCTGGATTCTTATTGAAATTTATTTTTCATCTCCTGCACTGAATGCCAGAAAAAGATATAAAGTTTCTCAAACTTAATTAGAGCCTAGAATACTCAGCTCCTGCATTTGGGTAACAATTGTAACTACTAAGATAAGCAGCTCTAGGGGTACTGAGACATGCAGTTTAGAGGGCAATATCACCTTTGTTACTGTAATAACACGTAAAAACATGACCCTAAAATCCCAAGAAATGTCAACATTTCCAAAACCTGCCAAATGTTTAAATGTGCGGTATTTAGGGGTGGAGCCATACAATGGGCATTGTCAAGTACTTTTCTACTTGCAACAAATCTTTTTGTCCCTCTTTACTTTTTTCAAATGTTGGGAGGTATGCTTGTATGTTGTGTAATGGCACATGATCCATGTTGTGTATGCTTGTATGTTGTGTAATTGCACATTATCCATTTGTTTGGCAAAATGCATTTGTCAGGTAGAAATTTCCCTGTGTTTTTCTCTAAAATTTACTTTTTATTGTGTTTGGGTATAAGATCATATCATCCTATATAATGAAGTAGAAATCTTCCTTGTAAGAAGTATGTGCCACGTTTCTTCAAGTTTTTAAGAATTGATTTGAAGTGCAAAAAGTAGTGGCATTTTAATGAAAGACCAAAGAGTTGTGTGGTGCTCTGTGCTGTTTTCTTCAGTTCAGAGGAATAATTTTGTTACATTGATCTTATACTTTGCAAAGTGTTGAGAAAGCTTTAAGAGCCAGAAATGGTGTCTTCATGTGTATTCTGGAAGCATGTGTACTCCAATCCTGAAATTGGCTTTCTACAGTTCCTTATTGATTTATTTTTGTATTCATTGTGTTCTCACAAAATTGAAGTACATCTATTTATCAGTCTTCTTTGAGGTTCTGAATTTTTATTGAACTTGTATGCAGACCTAATTTCTCAAAATATTTCCAATCTGTGTTTTTTTCATGAGCTATATTGAAATAAACCACAATCTGTTTGTGCGGGCAGATTTCAACCTAAAAATGCACATTTTTAGACCTAAATCTACCTCTGTTAGTACTGAAAAGGCAGATGCGTGAGTGGTATAAATCAGATCCCATTCAAGTCAATGGCAGATGCCACGGACTGGTTTGGTCATTTGCCATTCAAGTCAATGACAGATGGCACAATTCTAGGGGGCAGATGTATGAAGGGTCGAATATCGAGGGTTAATTAACCCTCGATATTCGACTAGGAACTAAAATCCTTCGACTTCGAATATCGAAGTCGAAGGATTTAGCGCAAATCCTACGATCGAAGGATTATTCCTTCGATTGAACGATTAAATCCTTCGAATCGAACGATTCGAAGGATTTTAATCCAACGATCGAAGGAATATCCTTCGATCAAAAAAACTTAGGCAAGCCTATGGGGACCTTCCCCATAGGCTAACATTGACTTCGGTAGCTTTTAGCTGCCGAAGTAGGGGGTCGAAGTTTTTTTTAAAGAGGCAGTACTTCGACTATCGAATGGTCGAATAGTCGAACGATTTTTAGTTCGAATCCTTCGATTCGTGGTCGAAGTAGCCCATTCGATGGTCGAAGTAGCCCAAAAAAAACTTCGAAATTCGAAGTTTTTTTAATTCGAATCCTTCACTCGAGCTTCATGAATCGGCCCCTAGGTGTTTCTCTGCCAGCAAAAGTATGGCAGTGGAGAAAACACCTGGTTTGCTATTTGCCTTACAAAGATTATTCAAGCTAATTAGGGGGTCGAAGTTTTTTTTAAAGAGGCAGTACTTCGACTATCGAATGGTCGAATAGTCGAACGATTTTTAGTTCGAATCCTTCGATTCGTGGTCGAAGTAGCCCATTCGATGGTCGAAGTAGCCCAAAAAAAACTTCGAAATTCGAAGTTTTTTTAATTCGAATCCTTCACTCGAGCTTCATGAATCGGCCCCTAGGTGTTTCTCTGCCAGCAAAAGTATGGCAGTGGAGAAAACACCTGGTTTGCTATTTGCCTTACAAAGATTATTCAAGCTAATTATTAATCTTCATAATCCACAATTAGTCACTGATAATGTGCCATTAAATCATCCCATCCTGAAAATATATCAGACAAAATGTGCTTAAAAAAATGGATGTGTATATCTGAAATACCACATTATGGAGAAGCTAGGAACATTGGGACCCCATTACTTAAACTTCTGACTTAAAATGTAATAGAGAGATTTTTTATATGCCTTATTTACCCATAACCCACAGTCTGATTTGTGTTTGCATCCATTACTATCTCAAATTGCTGTTTGATTGCGGCTTGTAATTAAGACAATTAAGTAAGAAACATTGTATCGTTTTCTGGCTGTTCAGTGCAGGAGATGAAAAAGAAACATTTCCGTACAAATCCGGGACTGCGGGTTGAGCTGTCAATATCAAGACTCTCCCGCGAAAAATGGGAAAGTTGAGAGGTATGCATTCTTAAAAGGCAAGCAAGGCCAAAATTCCTCCCTGTAAAGTATTAAATGTATGGGGTTCCATGTTCTGTTTTTTCTTTTACTTGAATGTGTCTGGGAACTGTGCATACCTTTGTAAGCCTCAAAGCTTTTTAAACTTCAAATTTTAACAGATATTGTGTTGTGACGTTTTACATTTTTTTTTTACTTTTCATTTTTGGTATGTTGTTTCTTGTAGACAAACATTTTCTATAGGCCAACATTACCGAACCACCAATTTTGGATGTGTGTGTGTGCACACATGCCTTGAGATATGTGCAACATTGTACACTGGCTTTAAACTAGCTGCAGGAAAATCTTGTGTTATTGGAGAGGTTTCAATCTTTATACTTCAGGTTTTATTGGATATGGTTTATTTAAAACTATTGCAATGTAGTAACTTTTTCTGTTCGTAAAATGCTCTATTTATTACCTATTTTTTTCAGCTTAATATGTATGGTTAACACACAAATGACTATGAACTGCTATTGTGGCTAGAATTTAGGAAATTGTAATATAAAGAGCACAATAAATGGAACATACACTGTAAATCAAGGTGCAAACTTTTTTGTAAAGTACTGTATGAATGAATACACTGTATCTATATTTCTATCTAATCTATCTATCTATGCGCATACATTAGGATAGTTTTTCCACCAATTTATGCACCTTAATTACTATTCAAAAAGGAAATAATTTTGTGGGTAGATCAGGCAGGCAAGTGGTTTTACAGTTTGCCCAATGAATGTGAAGGGGCGGGTATTGTCGCGTGATTTATTGCCAGCGGGAGAGAGAGGATGAAGCACCCCATGTATCGGTGCCCTTTAAGGATTGTGTGAAAAACAAGAAAGTATTAATGCATTATTATACACTTTTAAGTATGGAAGGCAAGTGCTTAAAAAAAGTTTCAGGTTGATTGATTTTTGCAAAAACCTTTAACTGCTGAAAAAAGCAGGCTGAGAATTCGCCCCTGACGTTGGCTTTAGCTTTCCTCCTTGCCTGCATCTGAAACCATTACGTCTGCCTTGGTGCAGGCACATGCAACGAATTACAGTGGCGAAATGCAAACTCTTTGCATTGGAAATCGAAAGTAACAAAAAACATCCATTTATAATCCCTTATAACTGTGCTTTATTTCCTTAAATTTTGGTGTAGTATTGTTCTTACGTTTCATTTCATTAAACTTTCTCATATTTACCACTTAGTTACGTATTTCCTAATTTAACTATTCTGTGTGAATGGGTTGTCATCTTTAGTTTCCCAGTGTGGCATTTTGGCTCTTGTTCTTTACAGATGGTACAAGTAGTTGCTGCTATTTCAGCCTCACCAGGAACATTTAAAAGCAGCAGAGGAAAATAGGATGCCAGCATGAATGCTGGAACTTACCATTAATGGGAAAATGTGAGCCAGACAGAGAAATTGCCAAGGAAATTGTGTGGAAGTATTAAAAGCATTCTGACCTGAAACATGTTTTTTTTTTTTCAAGGTGTATGTTTTCTCTCCATCTGTGCACCATATATACTGTTTTAGGACTATTTATTACCTTTCATTTTTTTTTTTTTTTTTTTTTTTTTTTTTTTTCCTTCTCACTTCTGGCTGTACCCCAACCCCCACTAGGACATGTTGCCAAACCATTGTAATGTATTGTATTATAACAAAACTTACAGTGACCAGGGACATTTGAAAGAAAATAAGCAGTGGACCATTTAGTTGCTTATTATGAATTGTGGCTACACATGTGAGCTCCTAAATTGTGCCATGCTGTAACAACATCATTTATTTTTGGATGCAGTTTAGAATCTAAATAAATGTGCTGGGTAGGAGCGAATTAAATTTACTGTAATACCACAGCAGTATGAACCTTGTACAACAGTGCTATCCACCTTAATGTAGTAGGACACTAGTTTGACAGCACTGTGCTACTATTTAAGAATACATTTTTTGCTGCATTTCTAGTAATGGCTAGTTGCTACTTTTTGGAGTTATAGATTTCATGATACTTTATCTAAAATGCTAATAATACTGCTGCTAACAATATCATATTAATTTTGTTTTAAATCAGTATCCTGCAATAGATTAGTCAATTTTCTGAAACTCACCGAAAATACTGAAGTTATCTATTTTGAGTGCAGTTTTTTTTTTTGTTTTGTTTTTTTTTTCAAGATTTCTTGCAAATTACATTCTAATGCAGGTGCTTGCTCCCCCTTTCTCTGACTAGTCTTCATTATGACCCTGATTACATACCTGGTTTTTTTAGCAAGAAGGTGTGTTACAAGTTGCGCTTATAGTATTTCACATACAAGTGAGTTAATTATTGGATTTGTATGCAAAATGCTGATATGGAGTGAGAGCAAGACCATAGTAGGGCTTTTCTTTTTTCTTTTTTTTTCTTCTTTTTTTAGTAGACTTAACGTATATTAATCCAAATTACAAAAAAACTCTTAAGGGCTAAACAGTTAAGATAATAGATCCCATATCTGTTTTAACTTTTTTTGCTGGAAATGTAAAATGGTATTTGCATTCACATATTTGCATACTTCAATTGACTTAAGATGTTTTAAATGCAGTGGTTCTCAAAGGAATGTTCTTATGATTTGCCAAGGAGGTATGGATATAGGCTCAGTATCTGTGACTTTGATGTTAGTTTGGATAGTAATACAAAAGAAAAAAGATTAACCCTTAAAGTTGCACCACCCCATCATAGAACCCAATCACTCACGGAACAAATTTTTTTTTAAAACTTAACTTTTACTGATAAATTAGATAAAACCATACGTCCAGAAGAACATTTAAAATAAAGTTAGGAACAGGGAGACAAAGAACCCAAATTAAGTCAGGCAATAGATGCCAAGCATGAGGTGAATATAGGGCTATCAATGGGTAACCAGGCCACCTGCCAGACTTGGCATACGAGTGCTAGTGAGTCTCAGTTAATATCGATTGTTTAACCATGAATTGAGTTAACATTCAACGGTCGCTTACAAGCCTTGGTATTTCTACCCGATGGGTAACCACTCCACCTACCAATCTTCGTGTACGAATGCTAATGAGTATCAGTTTGTCTCAATTGGTTGGTTGTAAATTAAGCTGGACTTACGATTGCTTTCAGGCATGGATATTACCACCACCCCTTCACCCTCAGGCACACCCTCCCATTGCCATAGAAGGCGACAAAATAGCGGGTGGTGACAAAAATTGGCCCACTATGCACTATGCACTTGATGCAAACTGAATTGTTCTATTCTAAGTGAGTTTCGCATAGGCATTTAAATTCTACCCCAAATGAAACAGGCTCTGTCGATTAACCACCCCTTCACCCACAACGCTTCCCACCCATTTCCGCTGTGAAGCAAAAGCCTAGAAAAAGAGATTTTTGATTCTGTCCCCCTGCCTAACAAAAACTAAAATGCGCCTGACGCGTGTTTCACCCGCATATCGCAGGCTTTGTCAAATGTTTGGATAGTTACCACTAAGAATGCTGAATAATGAAGAATGTAGGTGAAGTGTCACAATATATTCTATAGATATGTACTTATTCCACGTTCCCATGCAGGTTCATGTTAATGATTACAATAAATGTAATCAAACAGATCCAGCTAAAAGTTAAAGGGGAAATATAGCAAAAATTTTAATTTAATATATACGCTGAATCACATTGAAATAAGACACTTTCTAATTAAATCCAATATTCTGCATAGTTTCTCAAATAATCAAGTTTATCTTCACGATACCTCTCTGCATCTATTTCTCTGCATTCTGTCTTCTTGCAGCAGTTGTATGTCATATATTCATTAACCCCTACTCAACCGATATCTATAGACTTTCCTTAGTTTAACAAAGAATATTCATTTGGCAGCTGTTAACACTTATTGCATGAAAAGCCCTTCTTGCTGGCAAACCTCTTCCTTTCACATCAATGTTTAAGGGGCTTCATCCCTGTTACCTTACCTTTCTTATCCTGGAATACCTTTATGAAAGTTTATCCATCAAGCCCTGCCCTCAAAAAACAAATCTTTAGAGGGGCCCGGCACGTATAATTACCCCTGCATGCAACTCCCCCATGAGTCTGACAATCAAAAGAAGATTGGCAGGGAGGGGGATTTTAATTATGTAGAGGAAGCTGACCTTGTGGTCTGGCTCGCCACAACCATGCGGTCTGCTTCCGCTATAGGTATTCCACTGGTTTTCTCATTTAAATAAATGCAAACAGACTCTGTTCCTTGTGGGGTCCTTTTTTGTTTTAAACAATTTTGCCACTAAGCACCAGTTCATTAAAGTCTCTGTGGTACATTTTATACATAAAGATACCATAAAAACCAGTATGGCAGCTTAAAAAAAGACAGGTGTTATATGGTTTTATTGATTTTTCCATTGCATTTACTAGCACAGGTATGGGATCCATTATCCGAAAAGACTGACTCCCATAGACTCTTTATAATAAAATAATCCAAAAATTTTAAAATGATTTTCCTTTTTCTCTGTAATAATTGATCCCAGCTAAGAAATAACGAATCCTTATTGGAAGCAAAACCAGCCCATTGGGTTTATTTAATGGTTACATGATTTTTTTTAGTAGACCTAAGACATGAAGATCTTTGCTCTCCCATTTATACTGTGCCAATTATCAGTGACTTGTTCAACCCGCTCTACCTAACAAACAGCCTTTTTGGATTATCCTGCATATCTTTTGCAATACATGTGTCTTATGTTTGCCCCTAACTCCATCATAGACTCCTAAGATAAAGGTGGCCATACACGGCTGATAATATCCCAGTACAATGGAAGATCAGTCTGACAATTATTGAATATGTCATTGTAAGATGAGGCTTGGCAAACATAAAGGGAAAATCTGATGAGAGTGGCCAACATTATCAATAGTTGAATTTTTGTTCTGCTTCTAATCTATAATAAATGACTTGAGGAAACATTGTTAATATTTGCAATAAGTTAGTTTGGACGTTAAAAAAAGGATGCAGTGAGCATGAGACCAGCAAGATTTGAAATTGAAAAGGGATTTGGATATACTTTAGTCACAAAGTTATTAAGCTGACACATGATTAAGGAAATTAAAATCTTAATGAGGCCATAGAGCTGAACTATTTTGTTTCAAAGGAGAAACAAATGGAGGAAAAAAATAAGCAAGCATTTGTGCGATTTAACATCTGAGCATTAGTTTTCCCTTTTTTGCTATACAATGTCCAACTGATTCTCTGCATTATTCAATGGGAAATACAATTTTATGATCTCGTGCACGAATGTATAGTTTTATTTCTTTTATTTGCATACACTTAATATTATTTATTAACCTGTGGCATTTTATATGTTTAAAACTAAAAGCTCTATTTATGAAAATATTGAATATTTGAATATTTTGACAACTTTGGAAGGGCCAATTGTGCACTCGTGTACTCATCAAAGCATGCATGCACACAAACGCGGTGCCATGCACATGCTCGCAAGCGCGACACAGCGAGCTGGAGCGGCAAGGGGGGTGGCTATGGGGTAGTAGTCCCGGTGGGCACCGGGCCCCCCAGTCCGACCCTGGCCATTAGCCTTAGCCAATCTTTTGAGTGTCAATGGCACTCCATGTTTTCAGAGAGCTTTGGTCTTCTATAAACTTAAGGGTAAGGGCACACCTGGCGATTCAGGAGATTTAGTCGCCTGGCGACTAATCACCTCTTCTTTTGGGTGACTTATCTCGAAGAACGGCGTTTGCCATGCCACAGGCGGTTTTTCATTATAGCTGGTGGAAGATGGGGGAAGCCGTTCGGGAAGATAAGTAGCCCCAAAGAAGAGGCTATTAGTCGCTAGGCGACTAAATCTCCCTGAATCGCCAGGTGTGCCCTTACCCTTAAAGGAACAGTTCAGTGTGAAAATAAAAACTGTGTAAATAGATACCTAACTCCTTTCCAATTTTATTAGCACAGAGTCACCATGGGCCCCATTTATTAGCATTTGTTTTTTTTTTTTCTTCACACGATTCAAACATTTTAGCTCTAAGAAACTTACATGAGAAGAATGGTTTGGAAATTTTCGCTATTTATTAAGTATAAACACCTCAAAAAACTGAATGAAAAGTTTGCCATCTAGAAGCTGTTGAGTTTATGTAGAAGTCAGTGGGAGCTGTCTTTGGCAAATTGTAAAATATTTAGTTACTTCGAGATTTTAGAATTTTTTATTTTTTACGGCGCACTTCCACTGTACGGCGCACTTTTAAGGCCCCATCTAGAATATGCTGACAGTTTTGGTCTCCGTCACTCAAACAGGATATTATTGTATTAGAGAGGGTACAGAGAAGGGCAACTAAGCTGGTAAAAGGTATTGAAAATCTTAGCTATGAGGAAAGACTGGCCAAATTGGGGATGTTCACACTGGAGAAGAGGCGCTTAAGGGGAGATATGATAACTATGTATAAATATATAAGGGGATCATATAATAATCTCTCTAATTCTTTATTTACCAGTAGGTCTTTCCAGCTGACATGAGGTCACCTATTCCAATAAGATGAACAGAGGTTCCGCCTAAATATTCGGAAGGGGTTTTTCACAGTGAGAGCTGTGAAGATGTGGAATTCTCTCTCTCGCAAGTGAGGGAATACAGAGTTATGCAAGATAGCTCATAGTACAAGTTGATCCAGGGACTTGTCCGATTGCCATTTTGGAGTCAGGATGGAATTTTTTCCCCCTCTAAGGCAAATTGGTGAGGCTTCAGATGGGTTTTTTTTTTGCCTTCCTCTGGATCAACTAGCTGTTAGGCAGATTGAAAAAAAAATTAAATGTAATTTTTTTTTCTTTTGGCCCAACCTTTTTTAAGACGCCACTTTACTCATAACGTGGTCACGTGTCACTCTGCCATAAAGGGGTGTTTCACCTTTAAGTTAACTTTTAGTATGTTGTAGAATTTTGCTTTTTTCAATAGCTTTTGCATTATTTTCTTCTGACTCTTTCCAACTTTCAAATAGGGGTCACCGACCCCATCTAAAAAAAAATGCTCTGTAAGGCTACACTTTTATTGTTAATGCTACTTTTTATTATTCCTCTTTCTATTGAGGCCCTCTCCTATTCATATCAATCTCATTCAAATCAGTGCAGGGTTGCTAGGGTTATTTGGATCCTACCAATTGCAAACTGTGGAGCTGCTGAATAAAACACTAACTCAAAACCACAAATAATAAATGAAAACCAATTGCACATTGTCTCAGAATATCACACTACATCAAACTAAAAGTTAATTTAATTGCGAATTACGCCTTTTATAGAAAAAAACTTCACCCCAATTTCCTACTAATTTTGAAGCCTTTATATGTAAAAGAAAAATACCAAGATTGTGTAAATCTTTAGGATTTTAAATAACTATTTAAAATATCATATAACCTAAAACTTCAAACACAATTGTTTAGTCCCTGGTTTTGCAACACCTAAGACTTAATGTAGGACAGATCCCTTGACAACTGTGATTATTATTCCTTGTAGGATTTTAACCAGTGTGGTTTTCCTCTTTTTCTTGCACAAATCACTTTATTTCCTCCCATCCTCTAGATATCTCATAAAGCATTGTGTTAGTCTCCTTCTAATTTCCCTTGTGGTACCTCTAATTTGTCCAGGCATGCTAAGCAGTTTGTTTTAGATTTCCTTCAACAAAAATCTGGGTTTAGAAGGAGTTCAGTAGTATATTTTGGAATCATTTTCATGTCTTAATTTGGTGAAAACATAATATACTATTATTTATTATTTATATTTATTATGTAATACCGGTCAGTTTTTCAGTTTACAGTATGTCTACATTATTGAAAATCCAAATTGCATGCTATCTGCAAAATTAGTTCATAGTGGGAGTGCACAATACGCACACACAGATATAAATATTATGAATTAAAAATGCAACTAGAAATCCATTGTTGCTATTTTTACAGTTTATTGCTTTTCAAATCTGTTAGGAGGGGTTTAATTAATTGTAACATGCTTAACTTCATAAGCATCAGCTCAAAATAGAATTATTGATTGTATATATGTTTGAATGTTAGAATTCCCTTTGTCTTTTCTCGCTGGGGCCATATTTATCAAGAGTTGAAATAGAACTTGTAATAGGTTGCCAGAGGAAAATTCTAATTCATTCTGTTCTATTGTCTATTAACTTGTATGAGATTTTTTGGGACTTTTTTTTGTCAAAATGTCAAACTAAACCTTATACATGCACCTAAAATTCCCATACATGTTAAAAGAGAGTAGTGAAATATCTCTCTAGCGACCTGCACTCTTTCACCATTTGGTAAAGATTAACCTTTTCCTTTTCTAGAACATCATAGTACTGGTAGTTGACCAAAGTAGGTTAATGAAGCACTTTGTGGTTATAACTGCTTGTCCTAGCTAGCCCTAGTAATGATATTGCTTCATTTGAACATGTTGCGTTTCACTTCCCCAAATAATATACAAAACTGAGGCAAAAATGACATTACGATTAAGTGTTTAAGTTTTATTAAATCTGTGATAGCATCTACATTGTCCTACACCAGGAGTGCCCATACTTTACTAATGCGAGATCTACCTTTAGTGATGTTGTCCCATTATGATCCACATCCATGAAAACATTGCTAGCATTCTGTTCCATGGAAAATATTATATAAAGGGGAACTCTGGCTTCCTAACCAAAATTTGATAAAGAGGCCCACATAACACAAAAACCCCTAATATATCCATCGCCGTTGCCTGTTTCTTCAAAAAGTATGAATAAATTTCATTTTTTATGCTGAAACCCTGCTGTTTAACTGTTCTTCTCTTTCTGCATCATTTGAAATCCTGGCAGGGAAGGAGGGACTAAAACACTGATGTTACAAATTGTAACAACTATTCCACAGTTTACAGACAGCATGCGGGAACTACATAACCCACAATGCATTGCACTGTGATGTTCCTTTCCTTATTGAAATCATGTGTGCATGGAATTGTGGGGTTTGAAGGATGCAGGCTGAGGACATATGGCTGTTGATACAAAGTAACGGTAGTCAGCCAGCTCAGCAAAGTAGTTAGAGAGATCAGCTGATTAGCAGGGGAATAGGCTTAGGGAACTGTCAGAATTCATTAAAAATCATGAAAAGTCTGCATATTTTTTAAATGATGTATATTGCAAAGTTGCTTGAAATTATTTACTTTTCCAAAAAACTTAAGTTGTGTTATTGTGGAGTTCCCCTTTAAATATTGATTTATGAGAAAATATGTATTGCTATATTTAATAAACAACTATTTCTTATGTAGCAATAACATAATAAATATTTGAAACATATGCTGTTTGTTGACAGTGTCTTGAGATATACTGCTAAAGGTCTACTGGTAGATCCCGATCGAAATTTTGGGCACCCCTGTTCTACACTGTTAGAGAAGCTTCAACTGCTACTCATAGGAGAAAAAAACTCTTCCATGTGCCTAAACAGCTCTTCAGATTCACAAAGATAGGACACTAATACCATTATGTGGGAGGCAATTGGTCAGATACTAATGCATTTTATTTATTTTTGATTGGGAAGCAGAAAAATGTGCTGCTGGTGAAACTGTGATTTTTGATGTGAAATTACCAGTCAAGAAAGTTTCCTCAATGGAGTCTATGGGAGATGGTTTTTCCGTGATTGGGAGCTTTCTGTCTGGATAATGTGTTTCCTGATAACGGATCCCATACCTATACAGGCATAATAATGTCACCAGTTATCAGCACAAAGGATTGTTCGGGGACTCTGCACTATACTTGCTTGAAAAGTTAATTATGATTCAGTGACTCTAGTATTGACATTACTTTAATTATTACTCATTCTTCGAATCCTGTCACAAACCATATTATCCTAGCTTATGCCAAATTTGCACATCACTCTAGTGCTATAGTGCTTAGCTGCAAATTTAGAGGCACGTATACCAGTTAAATTTGTTTGTGATACAAGTATTGTACCTGTTATCCAGAATGCTAGGACCTGGGGTTTCTGTATAAGGGATGTATCTGTAACTTGGATCTTTATACCTTAAGTCTATAGAAAACCATGTAAACATTAAATAAACCCAATATGCTGGATTTGCTTTCAATAAGGATTGATTATATCTTAGTCTGGGTCAAGTACCAACTACTGTTTTATTACAGAGATAAAGGAAATTATTTTTAAAAAGTTTAATTATTTGGATAAAATACTGCCTTTCCATAATTCAGAGCTTTCTGGATAATGGGTTTCTGGATAACCATCTTATCTTTTTGAATCTAGTCCACTTACGCTATTGTCACACTAGGTTGCTACTCCACCAACCTAGAAAAGTTGCTGGGGTCAGTGATCCCAGAAAAGCATTTTAAATGACAAGCTAGAAAAAAAGCAAACATGATAAGCAAAAATGATTTAAAAACATTTACTAAAATATTCTAAAAGATAATTTTAAGGGTAAACTGCCCCTTTAAACAGTGCTTCTAGCAAGATAACACAGATTTAGAGGTAAAAAGTAAGAAAAATTGGCTGTGTTATACAAAATATATACTGGCAAGGTTTGTGCCAATGCCACATAGAAAAAATATATACGGCACTACTCAAAAAATAACTAAAGTCAAAAATTCAAAATCTAATATTAAATTAATCAGAGAGGATTTACTCACAGTTAACCCCAGTCCCAGGGCGCAAGTCCAAAACAGTATTTCAAAAGAGATGTGAGGACCTAAAAACCTAACGCGTTTCATGCCTATTGGGGCACTTACTCATAGAGCCTTTAAGTAAGTGCGCCATTAGGCACGAAACGCATTAGGTTTTTATGTCCTAATAAAATTTTTTAATTAACTGCTTCTTTATTATTGGAGGTCCTCACTCACATCTCTTTTGAAATACTGTTTTATACAAAACTCAGACAGAGAAAAGTGGATCATTCACATAGTGTGCCCTTAACCTATTGCATAATCCCTAGTGCACACAACCCCTGCTAAGCTGTAACACTTTTATAGCTTTTTTCTAAATATATAAAACATAGGGCTGATCATTTCCTATCCTTTTACTCAAAGTTAGGTTTGCCATTAATAGGGTTGAAAAAGATACGAATACAGGAAGGCCAGATATTTTTCCCAAAAAAGGTTGCAAACCCTACTCAAAGTAGTGTCCCTTTTAGCTTTGTTTATTTTTCACAGATGTTTATTTTCCACAGATATTCATTTGGAGAGCCACAGTGGAAATGTCTTCAGTAACTAATAGTGTAATGAATATGGCTTTACAATACAATGTGACCGATGAGCATAGTGTCATACTGTATAATTGTTTTTCTACACCAACAACAGGTAATATCCAATATATAGTAGTACAAACTTCTGTGTATATATTCCTGTTGTGCTCAATCTGGAAACTTTGCTGCAAACCTCCGTTCCAATCATCCATACTATGTCTCTTTGTGGAGATCTCAATAAATTGCAAATATTTAGCACGATTGCCAGAGTATGTGCCATCTGATTTTCTACATTACATTGACAACAGACATTTGTGCCATAGTTCAAAAAATAATTACTTTTTCCCATTGCATTAATGCATTATTTAAGGGAACTTCTATTAGTTGGGATTTTCTAGACTTTCGTGTTTTGGTCACCAAGCTAAATCTGAGCTCCTGCTGTCACTTACTTATTAGGTGTGTCAGAGAGCACCTGCTGTGCTGCAACTATTGTAAATTATTCCATTGTACTCAACCTAACCCACAAAGTAAACTCTGGCACTCCCCAATTTGTGGCTCTGGTTGAAGAAAAAGTGATCTGTGCAATGTTTGTATAAGGAATAGCAGGTTATTCTCACTGTAGACAGTTGCTCTGTTTAAGGTTGTGCTTGTTTGCATGGTAGATTAGTGTTTCACGCTAATTTACATTTATATTATGTGGGTACCTTTTTATTTTAAATGATATATGTAAAGTGTGATGCATGCCTAGAGCTACCTAACCAGTCCTTGTATTAATAACATTTATTATTGGTTTTCTTTCATGGATGGTTGTACATAAATTATACAATGATTTGTTCATGTGGAGCAAAGTACAGTACTATATTTCTGACAAATAAATGTAACAGGAATATGTTATGAAAAATATGAAACTTAACTAGCACCCCCATTCTATTCCTAGCATTAAAGGAGTTGTTCACCTTTAAAGTAACTTTTGGTATAATGTAGAGTTAAGTTCTGAGGCAATTTGCAGTTGGTTTTCATTTGTATTATTTGTGGTTTTGAGTTTATCTTTTTATTCAGCAGCTCTTCAGTTTGCAGTAGCAATCTGGTTGCTATGGTACAAATTACCCTAGCCACCATGCATTGCTTTGCATAAGTGATTGGAATTTTAACAGGAGAGGGCCTGAATAGAAAGATGATAGCAATAATAATACATTTGTGGCTTACAGAGCATTGAAAGCTAGAAAGAGTCAGAAGAAGGCAAATCATTAAAAAAACTATAAAAAAAAAGAAAAAGTTAAGTCCAACTGAAAAGTTGCTTAGAATTAGCCATTCTATAACTTTTATAATAAATAAAACTTAAAGGAGAACCACCCCTTTAAATGTGCCATGTATAGCACATTTCAAACACATTACATATTAAGGGGCAAAAAAACTCATCCACCCAATCCTATGGCATTTTTAATATTGGATTTATTAAATGGTGATTTCTAATGCTCACCCATTGATAAATACGATTTTAAAAATTTCATGGGATTGTTTAGAAAATGGGTGAGTGTTTCTGTGGTGACTGTTGGCAACAAAATTGCAAAACGTTAATAATTATTGAAATGTATCTTGTTTGAGTAAGAAGTGATAATTTGCATCATAAAAGCCCATTCTGTTTATACCAGCTAGGAGAACAACTTTAGCTTACTGAATTACGTAGGTCCTAAAAGTCACAGATATCGTAGAGCAGTTTGGTCAGTTTTTTTTTTGTTAGGTGGTTAACAACAAACAGAAAATATACATTTAAAAAAATAGGGTTTAAGGGGCAGTATACCCTTGTTCAATACGAGTTCTTGTATAGGGCTTGTGCTGCACATTCTCCTTGACCATTGTACAAACTACAAAAAATTAAATACTTTTGCTATGTCTTGAGCAAAACAGGGCAATTAAAGTTTCATTATGTTTAGTCCTTGTGAGGTAGAGAATTAGATTAACAGAGCTCAGATAATCCCCATGCATAATTGATTTTTGTTTCTCTGTGTACTGGTAATCTAATTATCTACCTAACAAAGATCAAACATGGAGTTGCTTCACTTTTCCTTTTTCCCCTGTTTAGCTCAAGAAATAACAGAAAACATAGATTTTGTTTTATTAAAACTTAGGCAAACAGGGTGTTTAGCACAAGGCCTATTATTATAAAAAGATTATATGATGGCCCTGTAAACTCAGTTGCGTTGCCTTTTGATGTGGGCTCTTGTAGCTAAATGTATGCCCGTTTTTTGCTTAATTACTTAAAGGGGACCCGTAATTAAAAAAAAAATATTCAAAATCCTATTTTAACACATTAGTCAAGCAAAATGAACTTTTATTACACAATATAAATTATTTGAATCTTTTTTCATTCAGTCTGGAATTCATAATTATAGCAAGCAGGCAGGAGCCATTTTGTGGACACTGTTATTAAGGCAAGCCTTGTATCATCTCAGAATCTTGTTTGTGCACCAGAATGGGGGACCCGATGTCCATACATGAAAATTTCCGCACCTCACTCGCCTTTCCTATGCCAATTCCTGCTTGATGGTGCAAAAACTCTCTTGACGGCCAGCACACGTCATTCATTAAAATATCAGCAGAATGGAAGAGCGAAGCACAACACCATTATTGTTGCAGGTGGGGAGCTTTCCCTTTTATTTTTCACCACAAGTAAATCAACGTTTCGGGGGGGGGGGGGGTGGTTTCACCCACCCTTCATCAGGATAAACACACACTGCAAACCATCACATTTTAAAGCCAATTAGACCACACCCACCAACCACATGTTCCCAAATTCCAGTATGGATCCAAAACGAGGCTTGGTACTCAGTCCTGTTCAAACTATTGTTGGAGTGTCCATTTTGAAGTGTAACGAAAAGTCTTTGCTTAATTACTCCATACATGGATGTGCGTGTATAGCATACAGTAAACCCAAGAAACAGTGTAAATATATACAACTCAAAATTATAATGGAGTGAATATTATACTTGGTGTGTGTGTGTGTGTGTATAAAAGCCTATGATTAAGGGATACAATCCCGAAAACGCGTTCGGCGGAATACAGCAGCCTTTTCCCAATAAATCCATCCAGAAGTGCCGTCTGTCTCAAAGTCCTAGCGCACACCATCCATTGGTGACTCCAAAAATTAGATCACATACCTGGGTGCTACGCTGAAAAAAGCTGCATTATCCATATTCCACTGAAAAAGGTGCACACCAGGATTTTTCGGTTTAAAACTCCATGTTTATTAAATAAGTTTAAAACAGGAACCAGCCAACGTTTCAGTCTTTTTCAAAGTCTTGATTAAGGTCTTAGAAAAAGACCGAAACGTTGGCCGGTTCCTGTTTTAGGGTAAGGCCACACGAGGACTTTCTATAGGTACAATTACTCACAGCCAGCAGGGTTTTTTTTATCATTAGCTCTATCATTTCTTTTCTCCCTCTGGCCGGTTTATCTTCTTCACAGATAAACCTGGTTGGACAGGACTGAGTACCAAGCCTTGTTTTGGATCCATACTGGAATTTGGGAACATGTGGTTGGTGGGTGTGGTCTAATTGGCTTTAAAATGTGATGGTTTGCACTGTGTGTTTATCCTGATGAAGGGTGGGTGAAAACCCCCTCGAAACGGACCCGATGTCCACTGCCCTGGTTACACAATTACCAGTGAAGAGAACAGGGGAATGTGTGGAGAGCAGTGACATTTAGAAAGTGCAGAACGGAAAGTGAAAGTAATTGTCTGCCCCACCTCTATGCCTAAGGCATAGAGGCGGGGCAGACAATATTTGATTGACAGCTGAGATTTTAAAATGAGCTTACAACAGCTATGAATGCTTTAATAAAAATAGAAATTGGATTTCATGTTTAATTTGAAAAGGACTTTTATTATACAGTCTGGGTGACAGTAAGATTGTGTGACAACGTACCGTGGTGGTCTAGCGGGAGGGGGTCGGCAGGGAAGCGTCCTCTTCTTCCACGCGGTGAATCTAAAGGTGCATGCGGCGCGCCTCTGCATTCTTTGTTGGTGCATTCGCGCTGACGTGCTTACATCAGCGCGTAATGTTGCGAAAAGTTAAAAGTCGCATTTGGGCTCTAGTTCATTGCCCCTTATAGGATCTTGCTCCTGAGTTTCCTGGTGCCTCTGTGCTGTTTAGCTTTTTATAATCTGATTCTCTGTTGTGACCCCTGCCTGCTACTGACGATCCTGACTTCTGAATACTGAAGCTTGCCTGATTACAGACTCCGCTGTTTCTGTACACTTTTCTGATTGATCTTCTGGTTTGACCCTTGCCTGTCTGACCCCGTTTGTACTCTGCCTGCCCGACCCGGCCTGATCTGACTACACTTCCTTTTTACGCCTTGTATCGTGACTGTCTGCCCAAAAAGACTTTGCTTTACAGTTGTGCCCCCTTTACTCGTTCAGAACCCCTTGCTTGGCACCTCTCTTATTAAGACCTGGTGGCATTGGATTAGCCGAGGGCTCCTCCTGAGGTAAAAGGCAGCTGTTAAAGGTGGAAGCAAGAGCCGAGAACAGGGTGCTTAGCATTGGTTCTGAATTTAGGGTGCCAACCATTACAGACTGATTTAGATTGATATCCAAAGAGACTAGGTTTGCCACGTGCCCCAAGGTTTTGCCAGCCGATATTTTACAAGTTTATCTAGTAAAATACCTGCAAAGACCGGACACAATATTACAAATTTACCAGCAATGTTCTTGTTCATGTATTACCCTTCAGCTGTGCCCCTGGCCCTCCCACTTTAGCCATGGCCCTCTCCTATCTTACACCTTCTATATGTACAGAATCATCACTGACCTCCATTGACAATACTGCATGGCTGGTAGGAAATATTTCCTCCAATCCTTGAGGAGAAGTAGTAATGTCTATAATGTCAGTAAAACATGTGATGTGTTCTAAGAATTTACCTGGCAGACCATGGCCCTAATAAATATTCTCTCTCTCCCCCCCCCCCCCCCCCCCCCCTGGAACCAGAGCTTTTACCTGGCAGAGAATGTGCTACATGTCACTTTAGCCTTAATCCATTTACTACTTCCAGTTCTAGCAAGGTTAATTAAGGTCTGATTCCTAGATAACCTATAACAAACAATCAGGTCTTTACTTTTTTTTCAAGCTGTAAAAGACTAGTAAATACAAATTACAGATTTCATCCAATATGATAACTTCATTCCTCTACTTAAATATCCATTCAAAAATCAGTTGTGAAAGAAGTCATAACCCCTTACACATGGGGTCATGCACATTGCAGGAATCAATAGCTTTTGTTTTCAAGAAATGTGGGAGGTAAAATGTGTGTTTTGAAAGAAATCTGGAGCTATATATGATTTATAGGGGTCTTTTTTTTACTTATTTCCCATTTGTCATAATCTTGCTGCTTGCTCAGTGCATCAAAGCACTGCTCTAGTACTTCCAGTAAGAACAACAAAATCTAACCAAATAGCAGGTAATGGAAGTTTCAAAGTTTTGCCCCGGTCTAGGAACCAGTAAATAGGTGACAGAAGATTATGAACTGCATTTGCTGCTGATTAAAGAGAAGCAGGGGAACAGTAAATATTGGCTTGGAAGTCTGTTTGAAAGACATCTTCATCTCATAGAGCAATTTCTAACATGTTTCTTGCACAAGGCAGGTATGCAATGAAATCTGTATAGGTCATGGAATTGTTATCCAGTTCTGGGTTCTTCTGTTCAACAGCCCTGAAGTAGGAGCAACAAATGAATTTTTCTTTTACCCCATCTTTAACTATTGTAAATTGGCTCCAAATACAATGCAATAAAGATGCGGAGATATGTCAACTGAGAAGATTGGTCTGCTGAATGAGAAGGCACTGTCAGCAAATACAGTCCACAAGAATCTTGCAGCAGGATACTTTATTGAAGTTGTAGTGCATGAAACCTTTGTTACAGTGAAAAATGCACAGGTCTACAGTAGAATAGTTTCCTACTGTCTGTATTTAAAGGGTAAAACGTTTCTTCAGTTATGACACAACAATAGTGGTATTGACCACAGAAACATACTCTTATTCTTCTGCTTCCCATGTAATAGTGTTATTATTTTGTCCTAGAACACCTATTCAAGAGAGAGAATTGCAAAAGCTGCTTTCAAGAGCTGTGACAAAGACAGTTTTGTCTTTCCTTTTTCCCTAAAGGCACAGGTTATCAGAGACCAGCTCACTCTGCCTGATTCACAAGGGTTTCAAATAGGTTTGTCTTGTCAAAGCAATACCAAAATGACAGTAAGGTAACATACTACATCCTCAGGGCACAAATGGTGAAACGGAATGGATTTTATTTTTTTATTGACAGCTGTTGCAGATGTAATTAATTTGTTGCAGTTGTAAAAACTTTTCTTTTTAGCTAAATCAAAGTCTCACCCAAAATAAGGTAGGTGTAGATTTTAAATTGTAGATTCTAAAACTGAAATCCCCCTCTATACCTTTAAAGAATATAGATTTGCTGTTGTAGGTGTAATTGTAGATTTTAAACAAAAATTACCCCTATATTTTGAAAGAAAATACTTTTCCATTTACATAAGCAATCAAGATGCTCTGAAATCTGCTTTGGATCATGTATATCCATACAGTATACCTCTACGTCAGATGCTTACTTGCCACAGTATGATGATTTCTAGTTTTGAAGGGATAAGTTGGGAACCATACTTGTAAATGAATGTTATTTGTGCAGTTATTAATATGCTGTTTTTTTAATATGCTGTTTTTTTTTTTTTTAACAATGTTTAGGATGTTGATCTGTAAAAGGTTATGTGTTTTCCTGTGCATTTGGAATAAAACTGTCCTATTTTTTAATGTTTATTTGTTCTTTAAATTAAAAAAAGCTGTTCATCAGCTCTGAGCGTCACATAAACCATTCCAGCCTAAGTGGCCCGTATGGAGATTAGTCGTCCGCGATTATTTATGCACAACTGCGAAAAATCTCCCGAAAATGCATCTCCACTGGAAATAACAGAAATTGCCAGCAATAAATCCAACATATTGCCAAGTCATTCTAAGTTGCCTCTGGAAGAATCTTTAGGCAACTTTGTGATATGTTAGTTTTATTGCCAGCGATTTCAGTTATTTTTAGGGATGCACCGAATCCACTATTTTGGATTCGGCCGAACCCCCGAATCCTTCACGAAAGATTCGTCCGAATACCAATCCGAATCCTAATTTGCATATGCAAATTAGCGGTGGGAAGGGGAAATATTTTTTACTTCCTTGTTTTGTGACAAAAAGTCACGCAATTTCCCTCCCACACCTAATTTGCATATGCACATTAGGATTCGGATTTGGTTCGCCTGGGCAGAAGTATTCGGCCGAACCCTGCTGAAAAAGGCAGAATCCTGGCTGAATCCCAAACCGAATCCTGGATTCGGTGCATCCCTAGTTATTTTTGATGGGGAGACCTTTTTTGGGAGATTTGTCGCCCGCAATTGTTGTTAAATAATTGCGTCTGTCACTGCCCTAAAGCTGCAAATTTAAGAAAGAATTTGAGAAAGATTTATATTCTATTAACATTGTTTTATATTGTAATTTATCAGTTTAATTATAGAGAAATATGAGCACACTACCATTTTAAATTTTTTTTCCATGTTCATTAAATTGTGTTTGATGGTTGCCTTCTTGAGTTTGTGCTATATTTTGCAGTTGTTGGTTTTCTGAGTTACGAATCAATCATGAATTAGGGTTAGGTTTCAATTAAGGGTATACTTTATTTAAATTAGCTCAGCATTTTACTTGGTGGCAATGACCTTCAAAGGCCTTTAAAGGAGGAGGCAGTTTATTGCCAAAAGATTAGCCACAACACTGCAAGCTAGAATGCTATATGTATTCTGTAGAATGCTTTAAAGTAATGAAAATATAATGCAGTGTTGCCCTGCACTGGTAAAACTGCTGTGTTTGCTTCAGAAACACTATTATTGTTTATTTAAATAAGCTGCTGTGTAGCAATGGGGGCAGCCATTCAAAGGAGAAAAGGCTCAAGTTACACAGCAGATAGCAGATAAGCTCTGTCTGTCTAATGATGTTATCTATTATCCATTAGTTAACCTGTGCCATATAGTCGTTTTTCAATTTCCGCCATTGCTCCACAGCAGCTTGTTTATATGAACTATAGTAGTGTTTCTGAAGCAAACAAATCAGTTTTACCAGTGCAGGGCAACAGTACATGATATTTTCATTACTTTAATACACTTACAGTTTTTGGTGTTACTGTTCCTTTAAACCCATCCTATCAAAAAGGCAGTGGGATTTAACGGGATTTGGACCACTGTTTGCAAAGTTTTTGTCAAAGAGAAAGGTCACTGCTGATGACTGGAAGTTCAGGCTAATTTAAATATAATATTTGAAGCCCTGTGAGTGCAGTGCTTGGTTCAGTATATATTTTATTTACTGTGACCCAGGCACTTGGCCTTTGAAAGGAGTGCTCCTCTATTATTTATCTAAAAAAAAGTACCTACCAAATATTTTTTGGTTAATTTAAAAACTTCCAATGATGAGTTATACAGTATAAAGTTTGCATTGAGAGGAAAAATAAAAATGAAAAATATACAAACAAGTCTTTGCATATCATCTCTCTAATAGTATTATCACTTGATTTACAGAATAATCAGCTCTAGTGACAGATCAGAATAATGCACGAGATTGGACACATCTATCCTACAGTGTATGTGTGTGTGTGTATGCTATTGTAAAATATGAAACAATGTTTTAAATCAATATTATGTTTACCTGTGTTCCTAACGTGACAATTTGGTTTTCATTGTAGGCTCCTATATGATAGTAGACTCGTCTAAGCATGACCCTGGAGAAAAAGCCCGGCTACAGCTACCCACCATGAAAGAAAATGATACACATTGCATTGACTTCAGCTACTTACTTTATACCCAGAAGCGGGATAGCCCAGGGACACTAAATATTTTTGTCCGGGTGAACAAAGGACCTCTTGCAAATCCTATCTGGAATGTGACTGGTTCAACAGGCAAAGACTGGCTGAGGGCAGAGCTGGCTGTTAGCACCTTTTGGCCTAATGAATATCAGGTACTTTTCTTCAAATTTGACAAATAATAACAAAATGCTGATAAATGTACCTCTAATGCCACATATTAAGCTTTTCATTAGCAGTTACAAAAGAATCAAAAACAATAAAAAAATAACCTCATGCACTATTTTTATATCCTGTACATATTTTTTTTCTTTAAAGATAATGGCACACACACAGCCTAATGCATATTTTAAGAATTGCCATTATTTCTGTTATTCGCAAGAATGGAAACCACCTGTCACGGTTCAGGCCATAAAACTTGTGTAATGACCATTGACAAGTATTTCTAAATGACCACGTTCTCGTCCAGGTGGAGTATGCTGGTAGAGAAACACTATATGTCATGAGCCTAGAAATTTTATTGCAGAATGTTTATCATCTCTGCACTGTTCAGCCATTTTATAATAGTTGTCTTAACAAAACCACCACCTGATCTGTTCTGCTGTTTTGATCGATGCTGGGCAGACACTGTTCTTGGTTGGCCTGTGTATGGCCACCTTTAGATAATATGTGTATTCATAAACTTCTACCAAATATCCTGTCTATGGATCATAAGACTGTAGGACACAGTGCTGTTAAGTGCTGCATTTTTTTTAAAGAAGAAGTAAGGGGGGACCTTCCTCCAGCAAAATCATAGGCACCCCCCAGTCTAGAGCACTGGTACTGGCGTATCGGCTAAGCAGTTATAATCAATGGGGGTGCCAAACATCTAAATCTCTTTCTCTCTTATGTATGCCGAAAAGACTCCATTAACGCACAAAAATTACCATTTTACTTGTTCATACTGGTAATCTATAAAGGGTGTTTGGGGATTTATCACCTTGTTTATGAGCAACTTGATTTTTAAGGGGTTAGTATACCTTCCTTTTTGACATGACATTTAGTTGGGCTTATGTAAACAAGGTGTATAAACGCTAGCTGAACTTTCAAAAATAAATAGAAATGTCTTTTACACAGACATACCTGATTCTACAGATTAAATAGAGGCACAGTTTAATCTGCTGATTTGACCCTTCAGAATGAATTGGCAGTTATCACCCCAACAGATATATAGCAGAAAATGAGACAGATAGCGATCAACCAAGATATCCTGTTGTATCCAGATGTGCCTAAATAGGTGCCCAGGGTCTAAACTATTGGATCAGCCTGATTTGTCTAAGGATGTAAATACCCAAATCCTACAATAATGTATTGTTTGGCAACCTCACCAAAAGAGCCTTTTTTCAATGTGCATGGACCTCTTTACCTGTATAGAACCATTTCCAACCCCCCTTAGTCCAGTGGCCTATTAGACAATAGGAATGCAGGCAGGGGACGAACCTACGACTCCAGAGCTGCAAGGCAGCAATACTTACCTTATTTACTTTGTAGGAATTAAATAATGTTGATAATGTGGAAGAATTACCTTGTCCACTGTATGCTGAAATATGTAGAAGCATGCCACACTTGAAAAAGATTTGATCTGCCAGTGTGACTGCAATCAGTGCCATAACTGTCATACAGCAAATGCTGTGACAATTCAGGGAGGGTGGGTACAGATGTTTGCAAGGTCTGTTGTTTAGTTCTCCCTCCCCAGCCCTTTAGTAATCCACCACAAACAAAGGACGGTGGGGGGTCGTCTGTAAATTAATTTGGTAGTCTGTCTGGCTAAAGTATTTTGGTTTGCCTCTGAGATAGCAGGAATATTAACACATGTAAGGGCTAGTCCACACGGGGAGATAGCGACGCGTTTGCGGTCGCGGCGACAAAGCGCCGCGACAGTCGCCGCGACCGGCGCAGGCGACAGTTTTGTATGGGCGCCTATGTAAAAACGCCTGTGCTAACCACACGAGGCGATGCGCTTTTCAACAGTCGCCTGAAAAAGCCTGGCGAGGCATTTTCAGGCGACTGTTGAAAAGCGCATCGCCTCGTGTGGTTAGCACAGGCGTTTTTACATAGGCGCCCATACAAAACTGTCGCCTGCGCCGGTCGCGGCGACTGTCGCGGCGCTTTGTCGCCGCGACCGCAAACGCGTCGCTATCTCCCCGTGTGGAATAGCCCTAAGGCCAATTAAAATGTACAGCAAAGGAATTCCAACGGCACACAGGACTCTGTTGTGGGGCTGCCGAACCTCTGCCAGTGAGCACCAGGCATATTGCTGTTATCTGTTGGGTGTGCGGGATCCTGCTTTGTTCCTAGGCCAATTAAAATGACCATTATAATTGCAAATTTCCAGTGGTAAACACTGCATTTTCTGTTATAGTTTATTACTTTTTCTCTGCAGGCTTTTAGAAATTGTACGGGTGCCAAGGTTGGGGTCTCCAAAGTTTTTTTTTCCCCATAAGCCACATTCAAATATTAAAGTTGGAGAGCAACATAAGTATGAAAAAAGTTCCTGGGAATGCCAAATATGGTCGAGTAATGAAGAACAATGTAACATGCCCTTTCCGTGTTTTTATTATAGCACTGTAATAGAAAGTAGATCTGTTGGAAGTAAATAGGGTAAAGGGCTGGGAGTAGGAACCACACAGCAGACCCCAAGTACAAGAGAGGAAGAGTGCAATTTCAGCTTTCTTCATCTGGCCTCACCAGGCATCCATGCCCTATTCTGTCTTTTTATAATAGCATAGTTGTAAAAGTAGACCTGTAAGAAGTGATATGTAGGCTTATAGCTAGCTGGCTGAAAGACTACAGTTTTTTAAGCAAGGTAAATTTTGCTGTTTTTAGAAGCTTCACATGTTCACTAAAGGTGAACATTTTTTACATTATAAAAGAAAATATTATATGCAGTGTTCCAATATACATTAATGTAACTTTGTTAAAGAATTTAAATTAATTTATAACTGTAACTGAAATTGAAAGCAGTATTTCTCCCTTTTTGCATTGCTGAATCTGTAAAACAATGGTAGCAGAAATCTCTCCTCCTTTCAATTCTCTAAAAAAAAAAAAAAAAAACTAATTTGTGTGGAGCCTCCTTTTTGCAAACCCATATGAAAATAAAAAAAAGTTTAGCAACGAGGCCCTTGTTTTTATAATGTCAGACAAAACAGTATAATTTCCTTTGTTTTGTTCTTACATGCAGCATTCTTGAATTGCATCTCCACCATTACATTTACATGCCTTTTTTCTTATCAAAGCCTTTGTGGGTCTTTCCGGGTCTTTGCAATATAATTACAGACTTCATAATTATTTCTACACCTAATCCCTCAGAATACAAAACCAGTTTACTTCAATGCTGTTGATAACTACATTGTTGTTTTCTTTTTAGCGGTTACCAGTGGAGTGTTACAAGTTTCCAGTGCTATAGAAACAATCCATTATTAGATTTTGAGCCTAGACACTACAGTTAGGGTTTTTTTTGTCATTGTTTGGTTTGTCATTTTTTTTTTTGTCATTGCTTTGTTAGTTTTCTCTCCCCACTCCTCCCAGCCCAAGCGTATATGATGTAATGGTGTAGTGTTCTTCTAATGGCATGTAGGTTGTTTTGTCGACTAATGTAGAAGAGTGGATCATCTGCCTTCTGTGCCTTCTTTAAGCAGGCATTGGATCTGCCTATCTGTTTAAATGCTGAGCATATTTGGTTGTGGACATGATATTTCTTACCAACAAGTTTGGCTGAAAATTGGTTGGAGGCCCAAAACATTGCCTCTCTCTGGCATTTTTGTGAATTAAAGGGGTGGTTAACCTTTAAGTTAACTTTTAGTATGTTATAAAATGGCCAATTCTAAGCAATTTTATAAAAGGCCTTCATTTATTTATAATTTATTCATTTATTTATAGTTTTTGATTTATTTACCTTCCTCTTCTGACTCTTTCCAGCTTTCAAATGGGGCTCACTGTCCCCTTTTTTTTTTTATCAATTTTTATTTCTTTTCAAAAAACAAAAATAAAAAAAGGACAAGATCGTGCATTGCATGCATTCCATACATTACAATCTGTAAACAATTACATAGTTTAAACAAGTTATCCATTTCGTATACACAATGATATATCTTCACTTATACAGTATAGTAAGGAAGACAATGCAACACTGGTATTGATATCATATTATGTACCACTGGAAAGTAAACATAATTAAACAAAAAGAAAAGGAAATAAAACAAAACAAACAACTTCTGTAAATGTCTCCTGACATGTCTCATTGCAACCCGCGTTCTATTATCGTTATATCAAGAAATAAATGTATACATATAAAGAACACCATCATTTTACAAGGATACAAGGTGTTGTGGGAAGCCCCCCTGATATCGATACTCCAACCAAGGCTGCCATACCTTTAAAAAGTTGAGGTGTTGATCGTTGAGTACACTCGTCAATTTTTCATTACAAAATATCCAATCTAGCTTAACCTTTACCAAATTATAATTAACATATGGGGACTTCCAGGATTTTGCTATAACCTGACGAGCAGCTGAAAAAATATGATTTATCAGTTTCTTCTGGGTCTTAGAAACCGAATCAGGAACAGCGCCCAATAGGGCCACAAATGGATCCCACCTTAAATTAATATGTAAAATTAAAAAAATTTAAAAAATTAAATGAAAGATACGAATCCAGAAACGTACTACTTTGGGACAGGACCACCAAACATGAACCATTGACCCCTTAGCTGAACAACCCCTAAAGCAATTATCCTTCGCCCCTGGATAAATTTTGGCTATCCTGGCTTGAGTGAGGTACCACCGAAACACCTTGTATCCTGATTCTAAAACCACCGTGTTTATTGAGCAACTCTTCAAGTTTTGCCAAATGCTTAACCAGTCATTTTCAGATAGGTTTTTTCCCAAATCTGTTTCCCACGTTTTTATATAAGATAGATCAATCAAATTATCAGGCGTGTTAAGTAGTCTATACAGAATTGAAATTGCGCCCCTAGGGGAAGCCCCATTTCTACACCACCTTTCAAAAAAGGAGGGTATCTTCTCTTGTGAAGTCGTGGAGGTCCAACACTTTGAAACAAAATGTGTGAGTTGGAGAGCTCGATAATATTCAGTTTGAGGTAAAGAAAAATTTTCGATCAAAGCGTCTAACGAGTACGCTCCTCTAGGGGTCAACAAAGAAGAAACCGAAGTAAACCCCCTATTGGCCCACCATTTAAACTGTAAGTGAGAAATCCCTGGGGGGAATAAGGGGTTACCCAAAATTGGAGCAGCAGGAGTGTAATCCGAACGCAGATGATATTTGGACGCTATCCCATCCCATACATTAAGAGAAGTACCAAAACATTCTCACTGTCCCCTTTTAAAAATAAATGCTCTGTAAGGCTACACATTTATTATCGCCACTTTTTATTACTCATCTTTCTATTAAGGCCCTCCCCTATTCATATTTCAGTCTCTTATTCGAATCAGTACATGGTTGGTAGGGTAATTTGGACCCTGCAACCAGATTGCTAAAATTGGTAATTGGAGAACTGCTGAATAAAAAGCCAAATAACTCAAAATCCACAAAAAATCTAAAATGAAACGCAATTACAAATTCTCAGACTATCACTCTCTACATCATACTAAAAGTTAACTTAATGAACAACCTCTTTAATACATATTTTGAACTGTATTGGAGTATCCCATGCTGTCACTCTTCAGAGGAGAGTCAAACAGAAGCACAACTTGCAATTGGCCACCTTAAATACCTTTTCTCATGATTGGACACACCTGCCTATGAAGTTCAAGGCTTAACAAATTAATCCAACCAATTTGGTGTTGCCAGTAATCAGTATTGAGCAGTTACATGCATTCAAATTAGCAAAATTGCAAGAGTACCCTAATTTTTGCACAGCCAGTTTTTCACATTTGATTTAATTTCATACAACTGAATACTGCTTCACTAAACATCTTTGTTCAGAAAACACCCCAGTACTCACATGTTCCAGGGAAATGAAAGACATACCACTGTTATCTTTTTTGTTGAAAGTGGAGTAAATTATTATGCAGGCTGAGAGGGGTTCCCAAACTTTTTCATACGACGGTATTTAGATTTATATTTAATTACTTTAATGATAATTATGGTTTATTCATATTTCTCTTTATAAATAATTCCCAATTTGTGTTAGCTGAAGGAGTAAAGAATTTTTGACTACCTGTGAGCTTCATAATGGCTTAACCTTGATCTTGAGACTATTGGAAATATATTCGACTTTCCCCTTACCAAAATAAAAATAAGTGTCCTTTCTTAAGGTAATTCTATAAATTCATGTGGTTTTATTTGAAAATGCACATTCCCTTCTGAGAAGAAAGTGATTTTCTCAGGAAAGACCCCCATTTCTTTCTTTCCTCCTTTCTTAGCACAATAGCCTTGCTACATACTGTGTATTTAAATCCTCTCCTGTTGTAAGAGCTCTGGTAATATATAAAGCCAGAAATGTTTGCAGAAACCAGCATGTGTCTATTTGTATTGCTGTGTTCAAAGAACTTTATTTGTGCTTAGATGTGTGGTGTTGTAATATATATTAATGGAATTTAGGACAATGGCAATTGTGTTGTATTCTTATTTTTGAACCAGAAACCACCAGCAGTGATAGACAACTTCCATTAAAGTCAATGACAGATGATATGACTGAATTTTGTCACTTTTCTGCCAGTTTAGAATAGGCACATTTGCCATGTGCAAAGACACAGACTAAATGCATTCTGATGGGCATTGTATCTTTACTAATCTTCATCAAGGAATTGATACACCTCAGATGTAAGAAATGATGCATTTTGTGGGACATACCACATAAAACATACATCCTTCCAACAAGCTTGTGCAATTTATATATGTGAAAAAAGTGCATTAACTCTTTTAGATCTTCGAAAAAGAAATATAGATGCATTTTTTCTAAACTGACATCCCTAATTCAGAGGCGGTCCTTGCTGGCCAGGTGCCCTAGGCAGCCCAGCACACCCCCCCCCTTGCCTCGTACGCATGGCAGCAGCATTAAAGGAAGCAAGTCTAGTGCCAGGTCCAGTCTAGGGGTAGGCAGAAGAGGTAGCTGCCCAGTGCCCCCCCCCCCAATCATAGCTGTCTCTTCTACCTTCCCCTAGTTCCGCCCCTGCCCCGATTCTATGGATTGAAAGGAAACTATTGCAGTTTATCTCTAGCCCAGTGATCCCCAACCAGTAGCTCATGAGCAACATGTTGCTCTCCAACCCCTTGGACGTTGCTCTCAGTGGCCTTAAAGTAGGTGCTTATTTTTGAATTCCAGGTATGGAGGCAAGTTTTGGTTGCATAAAACCCAGGTGCACTGCCAAACAGAGCCTCAATGTAAGTTGACAACCCACATAGAGGCTACTAAATGGCCAATGACAGCACTTATTTGGCATTTTTCATGCTAGTGTTGCTCCCTGTCACCTTTTACTTCTGAATGTTGCACACGGGTTCAAAAGGTTGGGGATCCCTGCTCTAGCCTTTCTATAACATACTAAAAGTTAACAAACTGAGATTCAGGGAGTCCTTTTCTTGGGGGTGACTAATCTCCCGGGAACTGCCTCCTGCTGGCTAGAATGTAAATCTCCAGCGGGATGGCACTTGGAGCGATTCGTTTTCCGAAGTCGGCCGAAGTTTCTTTGTGAGGCAACTTTGGGGTGACTTCGGCAAACAAAGTGCTCCGAGTGCCATCCCGTCTGCGATTAACATTCTAGCCAGCGGGAGGCAGTTCCGGGAGATTAGTCGCAGTTCTGGGAGATTAGTCACCCAGAAGAAAAAGATTCGTCGTCGGCGACTAATCTCCCCGAATCTCATTGTGTGCCCTGACCCATAAGGTAAACCACCCCTTTATATGTTAGGCTTAATTTTTGGAGAAACTGTATAAAATAAAACCTTGAAAGCAATTGAAAAACTTCTTTGTTTCTGGTGAATGATCTGATGTCAACTTAACTGAAATAAATGTTTTTCATTCTAAAAGTAATTGATGCTTTACACTGTAAAAAGGGTTCTGCGCTATATAGTTTACAATCTAAGTTACATTTCTTCTCTATTTCTGAATGCAGAATCCTCTCTATACATATGTGCTCTGTATTCTATTCCAGTACAATCTATTGTATTACTTTGGGAGGGATAGCTATGATTTTTTTCCATATTACAGTATCATATATTCTATACACGGAGCAGATTTGGTGCAGGTGACAAACATATTGTGTGGCTTCACTAATACGGTGCTGCAGAAATCCCAACATCCCACACTTGCACAAAGTAGAAGTACTTATAATATAAGATGTTATTAACACCATTCTAGATAGTATTGTAAGTATTGTAAGTTCTTATTAAGCATCAACTTGGACTAATTTGAAGGATAAAAGTAGTTTGGGAAATTTCCTTTCCCATGAGCAAAAAAGATCCCAAAATTCATGCTCTTCAAGATTCATGGAATTGCTGTATGGAAAACATGCAGTGATCCCAGGTAATCTGCATTTTTACTAGAGGAGAGGAGATTTCTTTTGGGCAGCAAGCATGCCATCTGTCATGCCCTTTTAGATGGAGTAGAAGCTCAAAGCCTTTCATGAACAAAAAAAGAAAGTCCTGGAAAACACAAATATAATGTATCATCATCTACAGATACTGTCAAAACTGAAATAAAGAATAATAGGTATCTGTTCAAAGACCCAACCTCTCACCTTGGTGGCTTTCTAATTGCAAATGAATTTTGGCTTTGCTCAAAATTGCCTTTGTTGAACTGAACATGCTGAAATTGGAACGCCTGACACTTAACCTCACCTATAATGGTGTGTTTCATATTAGAAACAATCTAAATGTATCCAAGCTCTAGATTCTTTTGTTGCCATCTTTTTTTATTGGTGCATGAGAGACAGAGGGTTTTCCTGACTGAAAACAGGCAGGTATTTCTCAAGAAAGCTGGAACATTAGTAAACAAGTACAGCATGGATGGTTCTCTGTTGGTAGGCAGGATTTTCCTATACATAGCTTTAGAAGGTTTTTTCAAAATATCCAAACAAAAGTACAAAAGGAAAAGTTTGTTTTTAGACATGCAATATTCCTTTCATATTAATCTTTGTGTTTTGGTATCAGTATTGGTTAAAAGTAAACTTTTTTTCATGGAAGAAAATGCTGCAATTAGATTGTAAGGCACACGTTTAAGGAGAATTTATGCTTTGAATTGGCTTTGAATATTGATACTATTCCCTTGGTCTGGATGTTCCAATACAGGCAAGGAACATTGGATTATTAATAAACTAGCATTATGGGCACTGGAGTTTTGATGGTGGGTTCACACTTACTTAAGATGGCCATACACAGGCAGATTTCAGCTGCCAATTTGCCCCCTTCAGAGTCGGCATATCTGCCCATTTATGGGTCCTATTTTACAACCTATCCAATGGATATCTGGCCAAATATTGCCCACATATCAATTAAACAGGTTTAGCCTGGATCAGTCTGATATTGGTCATCACAAGATAACCATATTGGGCAAAGATTGTGCTTAACTTGCAGTATGGCAGTCACATATTATTATAACTTTAATAAATTCCTGAAGTATTTCAGAAAACAATTGTTAAGCATAGCCTGGATTAGAAAACAGTGCCAGGAGCTATAGTTTTCTGCCACTCAACTACATTCTGACTGTGATGGGCACAGAAGGTGATTGCTTTGCCAGTGCACTCCTGACTTTAATTACAAACATTAAGAGCCGCATAGGAAGAATTATAAATTGGCAAGTAACTTTCTGTCTTTGTTTCATACTATCAGATGGCAATTTAATTTTTTTTTAGTCGAGACAAATGTGAACAACTGACACTAAATGTGTGCAAATTGTTGTTTGTGTTTTTCTATCTTAATAGTGCAGGTTGGAAAACAAGCATCTTTCTTCTTCCCTATAGGCATCATCTAATGGCTGTGAAGGACAGTGAGGCTCCAGGAGATTTAAACTGTTATCAGGAAATTAGCGATAGAAAAGGAGGATTGAATAGCCCTAGGGCAGGAATATTGCTTGTGCCTTTTGTATGCTTTTTATTATACCCATGTTTAAAAAAAAAAAAAAAAAAAATATGGTCCCAGGAATCAATTAAAGCAGGGCTCCATCTTCTGCTTCTACCGTGCTGGTTTAAGAACCTAAGCAGAGTTGCTCATCAGTACAAAATAAACATGTTTAACGCAAAATTGTTTTCAGTGTCATCTATTTTGATACAAGGGATGAGTTTTTGCAATATGGTTTTCTTAAAACCTAAGACTAAATACCATACCAAAAGACTAGCCTGTTTTATGCTATTCTAATAAGTGCTGTTAGATGTCCTCTTGCCTCCACATAGTTTTAGAAACCACTAGCTCACTCATTTTGTTTGAGAGAGCTAGTGTGAGGGTGTTCTTCATATAGATTAGTCCATGCATAAGTTCACAAACAGACTGGGCGGAGTGACTAACTCTTCAGCTTAACCTTTACAAGAAAGTTGCCTATATATTTTTGTATAGTGGATTGAGATGCTACGATGCAAAAATACATGCTAAATGGAGTAAATTTTAGTTTTCTATTACTTTTGTAAGAGCAACTACATTAAAATCATATGTTCTGTACTGTTTTCAAGACATATGTGTACTCACTGATTGGCATTGGATGGGACATCTGGCAAACATACAGAGCAGATATCTGCGAGGAAACCCTGAGTATTCAAAGTAAGGCATTTTAACATCAATATTGGTTCTGTGTTTGCTAACTGGCCAATCTCAATCCCATGTTAGTGGACAGGTGCAGAAGTTAGTGGATGGGCATTTTTCCTTTGGTTTTGTTGCCAGTGGAGAAAACACCCTGTCTGACATTGCCCAACATGCCATTACCCTTTTAGGTTTGTAACTGTTCTGTTTGCTTTGAAAATAAAACATAAGAGAATGTATTTTCTCTATTACTTGTGCAGCTTTCAATCTCTCTCCTCTAGCATTTTTTTAAACTCTAAGCGACTAATCTCCCCGAACTGTCTTCCGTCGGTTATAATCTAAATCGCCGACTGGATGGCATCCTGAGCACTTCATTTTCCGAATTTGCCCCAAGTTTCCTTGTGAGGCAACTTCAGGCGACTTCTGAAAACAAATCGCTCCAATTTAGATTCTAGCCGGCGGGAAGGCAATTCGGGGAGATTAGTTGCCTAAAGAAGAGGTGATTTGTAGTTAATAGATAACTAAATAATGGAGTTTGCATCTAATGGACATATACTTATATGGTGCCTTGCAATAAAGGGTTTTTTGTGCATTTCACTATAATGTACTGTTACTCTGCACTTATAAGAAATGCATATTTGGTTCAGAAACACTTCTATAGTTTATAGAAACAAGCTGTTGTGTAACCATGGGGGGAAGCCATTTAATTTGAATAAGGTTTTTTTCTAACTACCACCAATAAACACAATACAAAGAAATGTGTTTCTGCTCATATCTTAATAGCGCTTATTGCAGTCAATTGGAAAAATGCAAAATACCTTATATAACATAATTATATTAGTTATGAAAATTAGGTTTAAATGTTCTTTAGATCATAACGTTAAGCTAGTGTTTTTTTTTAGATATGTATTTATAAAGTGTGTGTATGGGGTATATTTATCAAACAGTGGTTGCCACAGTCTGCTAGCGTGAAATACCGCCTCTCTCCATTCATTTATCTGGAATTTTTAAAGATGTTTTTATCAAATGGTGATCTTTCACCTTCATCGTTTGATAAATACGCCTATAAAAATCCCATAGAAATGAATGGAGCGAGGCGGAATTTCACTCTAGTGGACTGTGGTGATCTCTAACTTTACTCTTTGATAAATATACCCCTATGTATGAACAATCATCATATAATCAAGCATGAGCCAAAAAGTCAACGGTACAAGCAACATGTGAGATTGAAGTACCCTAGTTAGCAAAAAATATTACCTTTATGGTTTAAAACCATGACAGTTTCATTATGCCATTATTGAAACATTAACCAAGCTACCAGGATCAAAAAATTCAGGTAATATACATGTGTGAATTATGCCTGTTTGGGAACTGTTTGTTTTGGGGTTTTTTTTTTACCACAGTTTTATTCTGTTCAGATTGAGCACACTCTAAAGTCCTCTAAAGGCTGCTGATATAATATCTCTATTGTTTTTTTACCTTTTTTACATACTGTAATCTCCATTAGGGCCAGGGTGGATGTGAATCATGAACAGTGAGGCTGCCTAAATGTGCCAGCACTATAGATATAAATGCATAATACATGAAAAAAGTGTTATACTGATTTCCTGCCTTAGAAACTGTGCCTGTTTTTATAACATTGTCTGCATGCTTGATTTTGTGCTTGCCCTTGCTTTTAATGTAAAGACCACCACCAAGATTATCCATTTGTTGTTTTATGCTTACATATTGTGCTACTGTTCTATGGCACATATGCTTTATACCTCATTGAGACCGTACTGATGGCATGCATAGTTCAAGATAAGACAATTCAGCTGGTGGAACACATTGTTTTAATCCTGATGAGCATCTCTGAAAATAAATTGGAATTCCTTGTTCACATCCATAGTGTATAGGCAATGTTCTGAAGTGTCAGGATAGAGAGACATTTCTCCAAATAGAACTGTCTGTTATCTGGCATTTCACTGCAATGTGAACTAATCAGCAACTTTTAAATCTTTATTTGGGCAACAGTAATGATCTCCTTAGGAGCAAACTTAACTTACACCGCAACACGATGAGAAGCAGAGGAAAGAGATATTGAGCTATACTTAGAGTGGCGGTTGCCAGACCTTTTTGCGCAGAACACAAACTTGTAAATATATTGTATTTTCATGCAGGAATTAAAATATGATTAAGGCAGGCAGTAATATAGAAACACTGAAGATCAATAAATATTTCCTTCATTTTTCCTTTTGCCTAATATTGACTGATATGAAATATTGATATGAGTGTATAGTGATATTCCTGTTTTATGACTGTCCTCTCTCTTAGGCTAACAGTCATTTAACTCCTCCTTTCTCGTTTTCCTTGTCAAAGTAATGGATTCTGGGCCTTCTAGTCCCTCTGTTTTTCAAAGTAGCTATTCACTTTCAGCCATGAAAAGCAGAGGGACTTCAAGTTCTATAATTCATTATAGAATAAGATATGGGGGGGAGGTTGAATTATTCTGTTTGCCGAGAGGTGAAGCATGGAATGGTTCCTGCCAGTCAGAATACAGTCTCAAACTGAGGAATAATTATTGTATGTCTGTCTCAAAACAATATTTTTAGCAGTTTTATTAGTGTTTATGAACTTTTTTTGTAAATTAAACCAACTGAATGAGTTTAATTTAAAAAAAATTGTTTTTTTTAATCGTTAAATATTAACTGGTAAGCTGTTAGCTGAGGATTTTTTTTTTTCTACAGAAATACTTTTTATTAACTATAACCTAACGCACCATTGTACTTGTTAATGGAATTATGTGGGGAACATATATAGCTTTACTTCCTACTCTTGTGTTGTGTATCCAAGTTTATAGATAAAGAGAAATATACTTTTATATTTTCTCATTTCATAAATGAAATTGCTATAGAAATTTCTGCCCAGTGTGATTACAGTTTGACCAAGCCACAATTATATTATTATTGACTAGGATGCATTATTGAGCCCATATGGGTCATAAGAGACTGCTCCCTCCTCGAAGAGTGGCCTACATCTAAATACACAAGTTATACATTACACACAAATCCCACTTCCTTTGTGTACACACAAGTAATTCATTGAATAGGGCTTGTGCTAAGCATACTCTTGTTCATTTTTTTTGTTATTTCATAAAGCATACCTCCCAACTGTCCCGTTTTTCAAGAGACCGTCCCGATTTTGACGGCTCAGCTCGCATTCCCGGGTTTTTATTGAGATGTCCAAACTTTATATTTCATCTCCTGCACTGAACAGCCAGAAAAAGATAAAAAGTTTCTAAAACTGGCTTTTGGTAGAGAGCCCAGGCAGGTACACTTAGATACTTTTGTAACAATTTAAGATTAGCAAAGAAACAATTGTAACAATTTAAGATAAGCAGGCATCTTGAGGAAACTGTGACTTGTAGCTTATAATCTTCATTAGTAAAACTGTAATAACACATAAAAAACACAGAGATGTGTTCAAACTTTCATAACCTGCCAAACATGGAATTGCTTCCATAACCCCATTTGCCTTGCTTAGCTCAAGAACTAACAGAAAATGAGATTTTTCATGTGAAACAATAGGCAGAAAGTATATTCAGCACAAACCCTATTCATTTAATTAATGATGAACTGAGGGCACACTTTCTCTTTAATTTACAGGTCCCACTCCCTTCTACTTATATCTTTATCATGAATATGAAATGTCCATATGTTCACAGTATGTAAACAAATAATAGAAACACTGATCATCATTTATGTAAATAATTACAATTAAACCAAATTAAATTAAGCATGTCTGCTGCTTACCCTTGGAACTGCACAGATACAGTTTGGAAATGAGGTGTTCAGTTACAGCACATTGGTTTTACTTAAGGCATTTTATCATGGAGAATTGCAAAACAAGTCAATTGTTGTAATAGCTTTATTGTTCACTGGGGCATACTAATTGCAGCAGAACAGGGCTGCCTGAATTGTTTGTGAAACCAAACTCTTGTAATGCTCACAAGCTAAAATGATAAATTAAATTTTATGTGTATGTTGTTTGTTTGTTTTTTTGAGGGGGGTGCAGCATAAAAAAAAAAAAAAATATTAGGCAATGACAACTGTGCGAATAAATGAGCCGTGAATTATGGATGTTGTAATATTTTCATTTTATTTATCTCTGTGTAAAAATCTGGTTTAAACAAAAGCAACAGTTTTATATGTTGGGGACATTATGGGAAAATAAAATGTTCGTCCATTTTTCCCATATTTTCCCATATTTTTTCCCTGACAGAGCTTAATTGCCGTTTGAATTTTTCCTGTTGACTAATGGATTACACAAGGTCTGAAGTGATGTAAAATCTGGCGTTTGGGTGACATAAAATAAAACACATCTTTATAAATTCTGCATTTATTTTACATAGTAAGAAAGTAAAAGATTAAAGCTGCTGCTATCGGTCCTTTAGACCGATTTGGCAAATGTGTGGGGGCTCCCAACGGGTCCTCCTGATCGATATGGTTTGCCAGGATTTTGCCAATATTTTTATATCCGTTGTTAAGAGTGATATTGGGGTTTAATGATTTTGCCTATTTAGGTAGAAAAGCTATATAGCAGCACCATACATAGAAGGCAGAAGAGAAGATTTTTGAAGTGTTACATGGTATGATTTCTAGGAAAATTGGTGCTTACAAGTTGTGCTTATAAAGTTCTGTTGGGAGGCTGACTGTAGCTTTGACCATGAGAAAGGAATCGATTGGCTCTTACTTCAGTAAGGAATAGTTTATCTAAATAGTCCCTATGTCCTCCCTGGAATTGGGAGAACTTTCTTTGTTGCTCAGTATCACCATTTAATCTAGATGTCTATAGGGATCCCTAAAAATTTTTAAAATTTTGGATCAGGGTTGTACCCATTGTGAACCGTCCCTGTGGGTCCTTGTCTGTTGTGTTTATAAATCTGGCTGTGGGTAGCCTTAAGGTGGCCATAGACGTGCAGATTTACCTTCACATTGGACGAACGATCGTTCGGTGCCATCTCCCGACCTGCCACTAACCATTTAGATCAAATAAAGTGGTAAAAGAACAGATCAGACGATGTTCTGCCCCTGACCGCAACCATACGAAAGATAGGTCAGACAAAAGCTGGTGATAGTCTCCCACTGAAATTCTGATCGTCTGAACAACTGATCGACATGGCGCGAAAAATGTTGGGACACTCTACACACGGCCTAAAAATCAATTTGTACGATCAAATCTTTGCATCTACTGTATAGCCAGCTTTAGTGGGGATTCTTGAACTTGTTTTATGGCAGAGGTTGTCAAGAATGTTTCTCTGCAAAAGTTTCAGCCAGGTCTCAACTCAGCAGAGTTTTCCTCGGAAATCTTAGGATCATCTGCCCTAGAAGTGTATGCAGTAATAGCTTGTTTGAGCTGTTCATTAGATGCTCTGATTTTTCCCAGAAGTTCTGGTAAAGTTGACACTGATCAGTGCAGGAATTCAGGCATTGGGATGGCACCATTTGTAGTTCATGCTTGGGATTTGCTGCTGCTATTTTGTATTGGTTGTATCTCATTTCTGCACTTTTTTCCCATTAGTGCTCTGTGTGCTAAGGGTTTCAAGTTTTAGTCCTAGGGCAACATTTTGTTGGGCAAAGGTAGGTGTCAGCAGGCCAATATATAACACAGAGGTTTGCCATGTTGACATGCAGCTCCAAGCCATGCCCCCCTTGCCTTCTGTATTCTTAATGAAATATTAAACTTACTATTCACTAAGAAGCGCATTTGATAGTAGTGATTTTATCACTGATTAAATCTATTTTTAAAAATAAGCAACATTCACATTGCTTACACCTGTAACACTGGGCCTAGGAAGTGATACATTTTTTAATTACTGATTATTCTGCAAGTAAAATGCTAATGGTTAAATGGATACCTTGGTAAATGGAAAGGAACATGTTTGGTGACTTCTAAAATAAAAATGCCCTGAGAAGAGGTCATAAGATTCTTCTGGGAAACAAATAAGGGAATGTCCATCAGTCAGCTGCTGACCTTTATTTTTATTAGAGTCAAAAAGCTGCTCTCATTGCATTCAAGTTAATCTTCTCAATATCACATCACCCTTTGTCCTAGTTTTGTTGGTAGCAGAAGTGATATTTTTTCTGTGTATATATATATATATATATATATATATATATATATATATATATAAATATATATATATATATATATATATATATATATATATATATATATGTATATATATCTATATATATATATGTATATATATATATATATATATATATATATATATATATATATATGTATATATAATTTTTTTTTTTTTTTTAACTTTATAGAAGTTTGAGATGTTTCTTTATTCTGGGTGTTGGATAAATTGAATTTTTTTTTATTCTTTTGCAAAATGTGACATGATCTATTTTTACATTGACTGGACACTATAGTATACTGTTCATTGTTTGGTAGGTTATTGCAAAGCTCGTTATAAAGGGAGGCATTGTCAGTGCATGTTCCTTAGATAAATGCAGGAACAAGTCTAAAATTGGTTGGGAAAGCTTTGTGTCTCTACCCCTTGGGAGGAAATTTTGATAGCTAAGACATCAAAGTTGGATGGCACTTACTACTGAAAGAAAATTAACTGAAATGGAATTGTATTGATATCTATTGGATAGACCACTGGGGTGGGCTCATAAATAGGCATATAAGCTGCCAACATGGGGGCAAATTCACGAAGATCCGAAGTTGAGCCGGCGACAGCTTCTACACCCAGCCTCACTTCAGCAGGCGTAGTTTGCCAGCGCTACGCAAATTCAGTAAAATGCGAAGTTGTGCTCAGGGAGGCGAACGGTAGCAAAGTTGCGCTAGCGTTAATTCGTCAAGCAAAGCGAAGTTACGCTAGCGATGCCTAATTTGCATACGGCGCCAAGTTAAAGTACAATGGGTGTATATGTAGCACCAAATACATTACACTGCACAAGTTGGGAAAGCTTCATAAAATAAAATAGAGATGTTATTTTGCCCTATACATGTGCCCACTGTATAGTTTAGGTGCCATATGTTAGGAAATGTAGGAGGGAAAGAGGGTACCCCCAAAAAGATTTACAATCTTTTTCAGCCTATCACCCTTAAAAAAGGAAAAGACGCCAGCGATTTTTGGGACTTAGAAAAATTTCAACTTTTTTGAAGCAATCCCTATCTACTCTATTGCACTTCGCCTGGTCTGAGGTGGCGAAGGCAAGTCTGGCGCAAGAGGTAACATTCAGTAAAATGCGCAAGTTAGTGAATTAGCGTAGTTACGTCCCATTCGCCATAGAGCAACTTCGCCTGGCGTAAGGGTGCGAAGTAGCGCTAGAGTAGGTCCACTTCGCTAGCAAATTTACGCCAGCTCCTGTTAGTAAATCGGCGAAGTAATGAAATTACGTCACGCTGGCGAATTTGCAATAGCGTTAGCCGCTTCGTGCTTTAGTGAATTTGCCCCATGGTCTGAGGGGCCGAATTGGTATTTTAAATCCTCCCTTTTATGGTAAGATTAACAGATTGGCAACCTGCAGTGACGTTCAGTTTCCTTGTACATTTATTGCTACAGTTTAATTTCTTCTTGATGCAGAATGGAGACGCCAAGGCACAGGGTTGTGGTGATAGTATCTGACATGTTCACACTAGTTAATAAACCCAATCTCCCAGGTCCCCTGTTTAAAGTGAATTAGTTCAGAAATCCTGCTCCCTAGCAGTGTCGAATAAGGTGGTCCGCTATTTTGCCTGTTGCATTTTAAATTGCTAAAAATAGAGAGAATGCAGAAATTGCACATTATAGTGTAAAATATAAAAATGGAGACCGTAACAGAAATGTGCAAATAGGGTGCTTTCGTTTTAGTGTCTTTATTCACTATAAATGTTTACGCCGTATTGGAAATGTTAAGCTAAAATCAATCTCTACATCCTATTTCTGCACAAGTTGCCAATGGCTGTTGAAATCAATATTTATTTATTTATTTTTACATAAAAGGGTCATAAAAATCGAATTTAATTTCTTCAGTTTTAACTGTGATAGGTTCCACTACAAAATAGCTTATGTGCAGTAGGTTTCACCGTTACCTTTCCAGTCTTCCATTTACCTTTTGACATCAAAGGACACTTAAGGGTTAACATTTTGAAATGATAGTAAAACCTTGCTCACGTCTGCATTTAGCACACCCTCTTGCAACTTTCTACAGACACATGAGTGCACATTGATGCTGATGCAACTTTCATTCAGATTATATAGTTGCTTTCAATATGTATGCAATATGAACAATTAAAGGGAAACACTCTTTCTAGTCTGCATTCTGAACCAAATGACTTCAAATCAGAGCTGCGGGGTTGGAGTTGAGAAGCAATTTTGGGTACCTGCAGTCAGCAAAAAATGTACTGGCTCCGACTAATAAATTTAAACTGTAATGAAAAATAAAAACACGTCATATTTCGCAGATAATAGTCATAACAAAGTACTTCTTTACTGTAAGATTAAAACCCAGTGCATAATTTTCACTAGTGTGAAGTCCAGTTTAGCTATTATAACGTCATTGTTTTCATTTTTTTGTCTTTTGTTTCAACTTTAGGTTTAAGGAATGTTTGTAGTTTCTATAATAAAATAAAAAGCCATATTGACATAGGCTTAGTTATAGGTTTAGACCCAAACTTGAACAGTATCCTCTTTCATGTTGGCAGTGACAGGCTTGAATGGCCAATAGGGTAGTGTGTCAGCTTCTTAACCAGTAGTTCTTTGGTATGTTCCCAAAAGCAGACATCTATTTTTGTACCAACACCATAGCCCTGCTGGAAATTGGTTTGCTTTTTCTTTCATTGCAGTTCCATGGGGATAAAATTGTTGGTCCTTGTGAAACCTGTGAATGCTGTGCATGCTTATTGCATGGCCAACTCCACTTATTTTTATAAAAATGTTCTTAGCAATTTTCGAACTGCATAAGGCTGTTGTACAGGTTGGCTCCTTTTCTGGTAGTTCCTGGTATGCTAATTGGGGGCCTTGTGAAATTGCAAGCTTTTGGGAGTCTACTTTATTATCTCTTTGACTGACAATGGAAAGCCAGGATCATAAGTGAAAAATGCTATGATTGCATGTGTTTTATATTAATAAAACAAAGGACAATATATTGATGCGTGTAATTTTCCCTTGCTCAACAGTTTCTTTTTAAATACTCCTATAACTATTTCTGTAAATGATTCAAGAAACACAAAGTGAAATAAGATCTGTTTTGCCCTGACAGGATTGCTCATTTATTTTAAAGCAAGCTCAGATGTAATGCTACTTTGTACAGAAAATAAATTGCCTTGGTTGTATAATACTTTAAGATATGGAAACACTTTCTTAATAACTAAAATTGATGAGGGTTCAGATTCCGTTATGAATATTTCGAGATGGAATAATTGGCATCCTAGAAATATGCGAGTTTGTGTGGGAAATTAGTGCACTTCCCAGTAATATGGTAAAGAAAAAATGTTTTTCTTCCATTTGAGATTGCTGAGATCAGCCAAAAGCAGTCTAAGGCTCTGTTTTTTTGTTATACTCTGTCTGATTGTTTTTGTGGGTTATTCACAAAATCCATACTTTTTATTCTGTATTCAAACAGTAGAACAGTAACAGTAGAAGTTGCTCTGTTAATATAAATGTTTTAAATATAAAATCTTTTATGCATGTTTAATATAGGTTTCCATAAGAAGTCCTGTAGGGTCTATGCAAATTTTGAATAATTATTACTTTGTCTTAGGAATCTTTTTTTCTTTTTTTTTTTTTTTTTTATTATTTAAATTTTTATTGATTTTCGTATTACACATTATAAATTACGAATTACAATTTACACATTTAACATTAATAGTTTACTAAGTAAAAAAAAAAGAGAAATTCCCTGTAACCAGTAGTCTAGGAATAGACATTTAAAACCACACTTTAAAATCCAATACATAAGGAGGTACTAGTAAGTGATAAAACTACCCAAAGTGGATCTAAAATTGTAAAATCCATCCGTTTACCAAATTTTCCCTTCCCTATTGTGATAATATTGTGAGTGGGGTATGTGTGTTGTTATTAACCTAATACCAATAGTGATATGAGAATGCCCGTGAGACCTTTTAATCCAAATGCCAAAGTTCTATACCAATGTTCCATGTGATGGTAAGGGCTCGTGCTTGTGTTATACTTGTTATAAGGATCCCATACCGGTGTTTTTATTGAAACGAATGCCAATTACTTTTAGGGGTAATTATCAAAGTTATTGTGAGGACAAGTGCCAGGAGAAATTATATCTCAATAGTAATATAAAAACCAGTGAATGTGGTAGCGGTGATATTTGGGGAAATCATTCTAGTGTTGCTTTAAAAAAAAGCACTGTCTTAGGAATCTGATTGGAAAATGTATGTGATTATGGTTGCCTGTGGCATATTGGGGGAATACAAAAATATTGGGACAACTTTGTGTAAAAGATCTAATATCTGGAATACTTGAGACCTGGAATGTTCCAAATATTGGATCTTTACATAATGCATTATATTATGCCTCAAGGCTGCAAAGAATTGTTTAAATGGATTGATGTCAGTGAAGCTAGGGACTGTTAAGTTACAGTCAGTCCACAATGCAGACTTGTGACTTGTTTGGTTAATAGACAGAGCTTTTTGGATTATGGCTTTCTCCATAAAAGAATTGTTACACCCAAAGATTTTTTTTTTTTTTACTTGTAAATGTTGCTGTTCTTACAAAGTTTTATAAGAAAGTTCACTTATAAATTACTTATAATATGACCATAGCACCCAGATCCAGCAGTCCAAATGAAAAACTTGCAAGCCTCATACAGGTTTAAAAAATGTAAATAATTAACCAGAAAAAATAGATATGAAAACGAATTATCAGAATAAAACCATTTGCAGCATACAAATGTAATAACTTTTTAATTTAAGGTGATCTAAAAATGTTCACAGAAACTAAGCACTTTGCCAGATATTGAAATTATTTAAGACTTAGTTTATATTTTGTTCAGTTTTGTTACAAATTTGTACAAATGCTGTGTGTTTGTATACAGGGATACATTGAATTTGCCAGTTTAATTTTAATACTGCTGAAGCAATTTGTATCAGAAACACACTTCTAAAATGTGTAAATTGAATGGCAGGACAATTTGCAAATGTGCTTTTTTTAACTACTGTGCAGGAACACATGGGAAATCAAGAAGAGAGACATGTCTGGACTCTGTTCAGAAATATGTAATCTTTCTAACTCAAATTCTGAAAAAGTAGTATAAAATGTCTTGTATATAAGTAAGTTTTAAGGAATTAATAATATGGAAAATATGCGAGTATCTAACAACCTGGGCCTTCTCCAACAAAAAGTAGATTTCAATGTACTGAATTGGATTTGCATTACATGATTTAAGATGGAAATATAAGAGATGCTGTAGAGGGGCCCACAAGACTTTCTCAGGTACCGTATTAGGCTAGTATGATCTGTGCAGGCTGGAAAATGCCTTGCGTTGTTTTGCTAAATGAATACCCACAAACCTGACTTACATAGCTCTATCTACATATATGAGCCTAGTAAAATAGAACTGGATATTAAAATTGTGCATGAACTGTGGTAGTAGCCACAGGCTCCTGTTTCTTCTGAGAGGGGTTGTCCACTTTCGAGTTAACTTTTAGTGTGATGTGGAGAGTGATATTCTGAGACAATTTGCAATTGGTTTTGATTTTTTATTATTTGTGTTTTTTAAGTTCTTTTGCTTCTAATTCAGCACCTCTCCAATTTTGCAGTTTCAGCAACATGGTTGCTAATTTGTAATAACATTAAACATGTAGCCTTATAGAGCATTTGGTCTTTTATATTGGGTCCGTGATTGCAAGCTGGAAAAAAGCAAAGATTTAAAAAACTATACAAAAAATAAATAATAAAGATCAATTTGAAAGTTGTTAAGAATTGGCCATTCTTCAACATACTAAAAATAAACTTATAGGTAGATGACCCCTTTAAACTGAGCAGGACAGCTGGGCAGTACCTTGCAATGTTCTAGCAGCTTCATATACAACATGAGAGCACGCATATAGGCTTAATTCTCTACTAATGTGGGCACATCCTTCTGGTACTGTGTGAGTATTTTCAGAAAGATTAATTTGCAGATGTTGATGCTTGCTAGGCTCTCCTGCCACTCACTTGTGTGCCTTACCCCATGATTAGTAAAAGCTGATTGAGTAATATCTACAACTGAAATTTGATTCCTTAAATAACATAGTACAAGCTGAGATTGCTTCATCCGATATCCTGATATGTTTTACATTGAAAACAGCCAATAGAAAAAAAAATAACAGCTGCAACCCTGCAAATGTAATGGCATAAATGAAAACGATTTTTGTACGAGTATCAGTAGCAGAAATGTTTTGGAAGATGTTAACATGATGCATCAATTTGCTGATTGCTGCATCGATAAATGACTGTCACATCACATTTATGAGACTGGTGTGGCTTTCATAGGGAAACAACTTAAAAATCTGTCGGCAAGATGAGAAGGTTATACATTGCTCGGTTAGCTGGAAGCATTTGCTCTAGCTGGCTTCCACATCCATCTGTGCTGTGCATGGCAGAACACTGTGTGTCAGGATTTCTTGTGTCTTTTCTAGTTTCTTACAAAATACCATATACCAGAATATTAGGGAAAAAAACTGAAAATACTTTGGTTTGTGCTACTGCCACAAAAAAGTATCTATGGTAACACTCAACAAAATGAATATTAAATAAGTAAAGATACAACAATGTATAATAGAAGAAATAATAAGGAGAAAAACACTCACAGTTCACCTCAGTCCCAAGGTGCAGAAACCAAAAACATTGTATCCAAAGGATGTGAGGGTCTCCAAAAATAAAGAAACAGATGTAAAAAGTAGAAAAATTTATTAGGACATGAAGACCTAACGCGTTTCGTGCCTATAGGGGCACTTACTCATAGGCTAAATGACACACCCCTGTACATCTGTTATATAGGGGCTGTGACCAATCACAAAGATTACAAACACATGTTACCACTTCACACAATAAGTGAAGTTCCACCTAGTGGTGAGAGCATAAAATGTTACATACATATCCTACACAAAAAAAGGATACACCTCAAAAGTTAAACAAAAATAAACAAATGAAAGTAATTATTTGTAATTATTTTTCATTTATATATATAATTTTTCTTTTGTTTATTTTTGTTTTAACTTTTGAGGTGTATCCTTTTTTTTGTGTAGGATATGTATGTAACATTTTATGCTCTCACCACTAGGTGGAACTTCACTTATTGTGTGAAGTGGTAACATGTGTTTGTAATCTTTGTGATTGTTCACAGCCCCTATATAACAGATGTACAGGGGTGTGTCATTTAGCCTATGAGTAAGTGCCCCTATAGGCACGAAATGCGTTAGGTCTTCATGTCCTAATAAATTTTTCTACTTTTTACATCTGTTTCTTTATTTTTGGAGACCCTCACACCCTTTGGATACAATGTTTAAAATGTATCAGGCTTAATTGTTCATGTAAAATAACATTTGGTGGGATTTGATAAAATGAAACTATTCACATAATGAAAATTGTCACCATTTGGAAGCAGAATGTGCTGTTAAAGTACTGAAGTTACCGTGGTTCCTCTTTATACTACAGGTATGAGATCTGTTATCCAGAAAGCTCCGAATTACAGGAAAGCCATGTCCTGTAGACTCCATTTTATCTAAATAATCCAAATTTTGGAAAACATTCTGGAAAACAGGTCCTACACCTGTACCATTTACATATTTATTTATATAGCGCTACCCTTGCTAGCTAACAGGTCACTTCTTTGCAAAAAATAAAATTGGTACATTTCGCCTTTCACCACATAGGCTAGGGCCAGATGATGGAGATAATTGTGGATTCTCCGCTGCCCCCTTTTATTCTTAAGGCTTGGCAAAATGGAGCAGAAATCTGCAGCTTCTGCCTGTACCCGAGCAGAAACAATGCTTCTGGATGCAGGCATAGCAGGAGGTGAGCCTGCGAAGAAACGCAAGTAGACCTCGGCAGTCATCTGTCCCTAGCCTTAAAAGAGTTAAGGGAGAACTTTACTGTAAGAGTTGTTGCTTTAACTATCTATGTAATCACAAATAGATAGTAATATCATATGTAAAGGATTTTCAGATGTACAGATGAACACATAGCCACACTATCTGACACCCAAAACCACAATGTATTGGCATATGCACAAATTATATTTCTCTATGTACTTTTACTTGGTACAGGTAAAATACCATCATCTTCTCTTATTTATCAGATAAAGCTAAGACCAAAGTGTCGGCACAATTCATACTATAGGGAAATTTGTTTTTAATGCTCTTTGCCGCAACCAGCCTTTTCACTTATGTAGCATTGCATTGTGTGCTTTATGATTCCATGTGTAGGAATGGAGCTCTTAGTGCATCCAACCTGCCATCACTGCAGGGGTCGTATCAGACTGATGTCCCTCCAGAGTTTTTAACACCATTCTTCTTCTGTAAATGTAAATACCCAGTGATAAAATATATGTACACAATAATGTATGCTACATACTCTCTAAGACTAAAATACTTTGACCTCTGTTCTGTCAAACCTTTTCTACTTTAATCCAGATATTGGATATTGTATAAGAAAATTCATTCTTAGACTAATCTCCAGTATATTAATTTGTTAAGATATATTTACGGAGGAATTGTGTGAAATGTGAAGACGGTAAGAAATTCCTAGGGGGGCAGGACATGAGTTTTTCTCTGATGGATGCCTGGGAATGCTTCTGATTGAAATGTTCCTAACAACATTTCCTTTCCCCCCTGTTCTTCTGACAGGTAATCTTTGAAGCTGAAGCCTCTGGTGGAAGGGGAGGATACATCGCAATTGATGACATCCAAGTTCTAAGCTATCCTTGTGGTAAGGCTGATTTAAGCAATCCTTTACCAACAAAGCCATGTTTCAGCATGTACAGAATGACTCCTTTCTACACTCCTGTAAAATAACATTCCTAGAGCTATGGTGCATAGAAGCTTTGTTGTACACTGTTTCATGGCAAAAATGATGCTGTTTCTGCATTAATTACATCTGATCTCAACTGTTTGAAGGTGAGCAGGATCTTAGAAAATAAGTGCTAATCCTTAATTAAAAGCAAAACCCATTATTTGATACCACTTTCAACAGCTCGTTTCAGCTAGGGCAGCACGGATAGACATACATTAGGTATGAAATCTGTTATCCAGAATATTTGGGACTTGGGGATTTTCTGGATAACCTTAAGTCTACTAAAAAAAAAACATTTAAACATTAAACAAACTCAATATGGTAGCAAGGATTTATGCTAAATTAATTAGGATCAAGGGAGTAATTTTAGAATTTTGAAAATGTTCCTTGAAATGGACTCTATGGGCGATAACCCTCCTATATTTTGAGGTTTTTTGGATAACAGGTTTCAGAATAAGGGGTCCTATATAACATGGCAAATCTAGTTCATTATGGAAACCCAAGGTAACATTTTCAATATGCATTATTTTCTGATCTCAAGAGTATGACATGTAACTGCTACATACATATACATACATTTTGGTAAACATTGGAGGTAGTAGTGTAGAAATGCTGCAAATTATGATATGGGTTCTGCACTACCCCAACGTAACCAGGCAGTGAAAAGCTGTGCTCTAAATATGTCTCTAATAGATGCCTGTCTTCTTTTTGGCTGGTTCACATCACCTATTATGAAATCATATTCTGATTTATACAAAATTGTTTACTCTCCCTTTTATAGATAAATCCCCTCACTTCCTGAGGCTTGGGGATGTTGAGGTTAATGCTGGTCAGAATGCCACGTTTCAGTGTATTGCTACTGGGAGAGATGCTGTGAACAACAAACTATGGCTTCAGGTAAGATCTTGTGCTACTCAGCTGGAAGTATTTCTTATTTTTAAATTTTGTTATGCAGATTAATTCTGCAGATGCAATCAAAAACAAGAAAGGCACCAATTTAAAGAACACAAGTAATATATGCAGTCTCTTGCAAATATCCAATAGGATGCGTCTTTTCAACAAGTCACCTTGATGAGTCAGAAAGCAGAGTGTGACTTGTGTAACAGATAAACTGCCCAGGCTAGGCTGCATCAGTTACTAGCTTGCCATCGGTGGCCTTGTGACATTAAGCTTTGGTGCTGGCTTTTGCAGGGAAGACAATCTTGTAGGAGTGCTCACATAGATGTGTTTGAAAGTGGAGTAGTGGGTCAATTGTTTTATAAGTGACTTGCAGTGGACATAATTTCTCAAGGAACTAAGTAGTCTTGCTCAGGAAAAGAGTCTGCAGCATTCCTAACCAAGGGGCCTATTTATCATGCTGTGCAAAAATGTATATGGAAAAGATCACTGGTGAAGTTGCTCATAGCAACCGGTCAGCAATTAGATTTCTACAGTCACCTGCAAGTTAGAAAACAAAAGCAAAGGACTGCAGTTATGGCATTAAAGGAGAAGGAAACCCCCTGGACACAAAACCCCTCCCTCCCTCTCCTGTGTTGCCCCCCCCTCCCTCCTCCCCCCTGGCCTACCTGTCCCCCTGGGCAAATGCCCCTAACTTGTTACTCACCCCTCTGCGCAGGTCCTGTCCACTGAGTTCACAGTCGCCATCTTCTCCCACGCGCGTCTTCTTCCTGCTTTGACCGGCGTCTTCTGTCGCATGCGCGGTAGGAACAGTTAACGGTACGGATCTACTGAGCATGCGCCAAATGTCACCAAGTGTCGGAAAACTTCGTGACATTCGGTGCATGCGCAGTAGATCCGTACCGGTAATTTTTCCTTCTGCGCATACGCCAGAAGACGCCGGTCAAAGCAGGAAGAAGACACGCTTGGGAGAAGATGGCGACTGTGAACTCCGTGGACAGGACCTGCGCAGAGGGGTGAGTAACAAGTTAGGGGCATTTGACCCAGGGGGACAGGTAGGCCAGGGGAGGAGGGAGGGGGGGCAACACAGGGGAGTGTGGGAGGGGTTTTGCGCCCAGGGGGTTTCCTTCTCCTTTAATAGCAACTTATAGACTGTGGTAAAAGTGCTATGCTGCCTCTTCAGTTAGCATAAATACAAGCCTGGGAAAAGCTATACAAAAGACTTTCAGTTCCTAGTATAACCAACTGTTTATTGTGTGCATGGTTGGCAACCAGCCAAATATATGGAAATTAAGGCTGTTCAGTGAAAATTGATAAATAACAAATAAGTGTGGTAGAATTACAGCCCCCCCACCCTCTAAATGTGCTTTTAATCATCAAATATAGTAACGGAGAACACAGGAACTTCTTCAGTAGCTGTGCTGATTTCTTTTCCTGTTTATCTATTGGACATCCAATTCCAAAATGATGGCACTACAGTGTAGCATACTACATACGGTATTGCCTTTGAAAAAGATTCCTAGAGTACCATCTATAATGCATAGTTCTCGCTAACACTGCAGCAAGTTGTGCATTCCTCCTCTAATGCCTGCCTTAATGTGCCTGCATCATATCATATATATCTAAAAGCTGTGCAGGAGCACTCTACTATATGTTTGTAAAGCAGAGGGATTCCCAGTGGATGATTAAAAATGTGATTGTTCAATACACAAGAAATCTCTGGCTGCCAAAGGAACAAGCTGGAATACATATTTATTTTGACAGCTGTGAATTGCATAAGGTTCTCACAATTAATGTGGGTGGACACACACTAGTTATAGACAAACAGCCTAAACAGTATCAAAGAAAGTTTAATATGAAGGATTAACATTTTTGACTGTAGTTGGTTGTGCTGCTCTAACTACATTACTTGTTTAAAAGGTCCACTTCAACCAATGAAAATACTGCATATACTTCTTTACTCCTAAGTAGAAACAGGGCAGAGCTCATAAATCCATGCTGATTGCTACATGACATTTTTACATGCACCATCTAATTTAGCATGCCCCAGCCTTGCCTATCGGCTTCTATTTGTTTTATGAAAATTTGGTTGTGCTGACAAACAGAGGGTTTTTTTTTGCAGTACAAATGATGCTGTTTGGTTGGGGAGATGAACCCTAAGAAAATTTAGGGTTTACTTCCTTTACAGAAAGAACTGCAGCTTGACTGGGTCTATTTCCCCACCGTACTAAAGGACTTCCTGTATAGCTTGTTAAATCCATTACAGAACACTATATTTCAGTCTTACTGTATGTGTTGATTTAATTCCATATCTTATTAATATTATCAGTAATTTCACAAAGGTACTAGAGGAGGAACTTTGCCATTCCAACAGCTTTGTGTGTTATGAAATCTAGGACAGAGCAATAGTAGAACAATAAGTATGATTGGCTTCATAATAAGCTATTGACGTGTAAATCATCTAAATTCACAAGGTGGTATAAGTAATTAAAATATCCACCCTTGTAAACCCTTCAAAAATCGTAATGTTTCTTTTCAATTAAAGGACAGCAACACTTTTATTTACAGATTGGAAAAAACTATACAGGTAGTGTACACTCAATATGTGATGTCCTAACGGAACTTGATTCCTATGTCTGACCAGGCTGATAAACGCAACATCTAAAACTGTAGAATACAGATACTTTGTGCTGTTGCCACAATTTTTATTTCATGTTAGGAGCCTATAATTAGGAAATATTTGTGTCCAAACACCCTCAAATCATACGTACCAGGTATGGGACCTGTTATGCAGAATGCTTGGGACCTGGAGTTTCCTGATAATGGAACTTCTGTATTTTTGATCTTCATACTTTGTCTACTAGAAAATCTTTTAAATATTAAATAAATCCAATAGTAGGGATGCACCAAATCCACTATATTGTATTCAACCGAATCCTGAAAGATTCGGTCGAATACCGAACCGAATCCGAATTTGTATATGCAAATTAGGGGTGGGAAGGGGAAAACATTTTTTACTTCCTTGTTTTGTGGCAAAAAGTCACACAATTTCCATCCCCACCCCTAATTTGCATATTCAAGGTATTGTTTTAAAATTACAGAGAAAAAGGGAAATCATTCTTAAAAATTTGTATAAAATGAAATCTATGGGAGGCGGAGGTTAATGGATAATGGGTTTCCAGATAATGGATCCCATACCTGTATTATACGTGCCTTCTAAAGGGTTTAAAATTGGGAAAAATTCTAGCAACAATTTGAGCAATGTTCATTTTACCAGCAGATTTCAGCTGTAGTAATATAAATATCCTGTCCTGGTTGTTGTTAAGGTCTTCTTTGTTATATATTTTGTATTAATATAATAGATTCCCTGTGTGTTTTTGTTTTGTATTTTTTTAGCACCTGGTTAAAAATATGTGCAAACTTTCAACTTCTCATCTTGACATCATTGTGTTTATGCGATAAAGCAAATTACAGAATAATTTACAAGCTTTTAAAATTAGGAAACGTTGGGACAGTTGGAGTGCTATACATTGTACCAGAAGATTTAAATTCCATTTTTAATTCAACCTTCCTGCATGTCCTCTTATTGCACTACATTATATTAAAATAATCAGAATGGCTAAGCAGTTAAAAAGCAAAATGAAACCTATGGTACTGGATGGAATTGCAAAGACAGGTCAAAAAAAAAATATTACAAATCTTGTATATTTTCCACCTATTCAGACTGCTAATCACATGTGACAAGCTGGCATTTTTTGCTTTTACTGATATAAAACTGGGATGAAGTGTTGACAGGCTTTACAGCACAGCACTGAGAGAAACAGACATTCTTAAATGCAAAATCTGATTAATAACTTCAAAATACACCAGACAAGAAGAAGAAGAAAAAATCAATGCTTATTAGAAATCCATAGAACCTCCCTCTCCACCACCATCACCTTTATATGTTATTAAATTGTATATTTTACCGTCTTAATACTTCTTGCCACTTTTAAGATCATATAACCTTAAAAAAGATTTAGAAGGGTGGGAGTAGAAGCATGACCTAGTTGTGTCACCAGCACAATAAGATGTCTTGATTATACATGGTAAGGAGAATATAATTTATATATTCAACAATTATTCCTACAAGTTATATACAACTTGTGCTATTCTTTGAACATGAAATGTGATGAGCTTAAAAAAATGTTTTAATTAATTGAGAATTAATTTTAATAACTTTGTACCTAGAATAAAGTATTATTTCTTGGAAACAGAATTTGAAACAAATGCTGGAAGATCTCCAGGAACTGGAGATTGTGAGAGAAGAATATTCAAGTGTAATAATGTGCACTGTCCTGTATAGTGCAAATGTGACCTTAAACCACTCTTTAATCTCAACAGATGTGGGTTATAAGTATATGCTTTGAAGTAAAACTTAGTAAGGAGGCATTATGCACAGGTATGTTATCTGGAAACCTGTTATACAGAAAGTTCCAAATTACGGGAAGGCCAACTCCATTATAATCAAATAATTAAAATTTTAAAAATGTTCCTTTTTCTCTGTAATAATAAAACAGTACCTTGATCTCAACTAAGATATAATTAATCCTTATTGGAGGAAAAACAATCCTATTTGGGTTTAATTAATGTTTAAATGATTTTTAGCAGACACAAGGTATGGAGATCAAAATTATGGAAAGACACGTTATCCGGAAACCCCCAGTACTAAGTATGTTACAGCAAGTTACCCTTATACATAAACACGGTAAGAAAGGGAGCTGCAATATAACAATACTTTTACTGCATTGTTATATCTAATTGGAAGCTTAGAGAGCTACAAGTTTAGTGCAAGTATTCACATTTCTTGCCTAAATAAAGGCGAGATGTGCAATTTTACATCCTTATATTATCTGCTTGTGCTCCAAGAGTTGCACCAAGACTGAAGCGGCAGGTGACTGTGTTGACCATATTTCTCTATTTTGAGAACATGGAGAAGCAGGGGAGCCTTCAGCATTGACTACAAGTGGAGAGGATGAAGTATAAAATGTAATATAGATTGCACTGAGGAAATAAAAAGGAATCTGTTCCTATGACGGGATGCAGCACTACATTACACTAGCTACAAAGTCATGTAGACATAGTTAATTAGTGGAATGTAGCACTGAATTCCAAAATATCAGTGATGCTTTCATCTTAATGTGGAAATGCTGTCAAGAGCTGTCTGAGGAGGACAGGACAGGAGGCTGTGCTATTTACACTTCACAAGAAGAAAAAATCCATAGTGTGTTGATAATTCTCAGTCATTTCTTTATATCTTGGGGGAGAACGATGCATAGACTTATAAATGTTGAGCAGTTCTTATATGACCTTCTATTCCAAGAGGAAAACAGTACTGGAAGGATGCCAACAACTATGATTTACCATTGATTTAATTGTTTGTTGCCTAAATATTTTTGCTTTTTATGCCTGGTCATTGGTTAAAAAGACCATAGAGTAGGAGCATAAGCATCACCTTTCCCAAATTCAATGCATTCTTTAAGACCGATCATTTCCTCTGTATTGTGCTTCTAGCAGTACTTAAATAATTTACAACTGCTGTCCTTTTATCATATTTTTCATTCTTTCATTTACTGAAATCGTTTAAGAAGCCTATACATAACCCTGTTAGGCCTAGAGCATTTTGCATTAATATCATGTCCTTTAAAATATTAACTAAACGTAATTAAAGTTCTTTATTGAAAGTGATGTTTGGAATTACTGATATGCTGTAGGCTGGTGCACCATAATTAAATGCCACAAAAACTTGTTAAAGGGACAATGCCATCATATCAATAGCTAGCGAGAGTTAATTAAATGGGATCAACTATTAACCCATCTTAATACACTTTACTGATACAAATTGACTTTTAGAGATAGCTCTACTTGTTATATAGTATAACAATCAAAATATAGTGCCACTATTCAGTTCATGAAATAGAGCTGTCATCATTACAGCAATGAAATAAAGAAATCACTGCAAGTATTATTTATGAAAGATGGGCAGCCAACATACCGTACATGTTCTATTTTAAAAAATAAAAAGAAATAATAGATAGATATGCATATATTTGCTAAACTTCATCTCATGTTTTGGTGTTTCCGTTGTAAGATGTGGATGTTAAAACTATGCCCAAGGTTTATTCACATTTTTAGATTGTAAGCTCTGATGAGCTGGTCCCTCTTTGCCTCCTCTATGAGTCCGCTTTTGAACGAAATCTGTATGTTTGATGTGTGCACACACATCTATTGTAAAGGACTACATACAGATATACATATCCTAAAAAAGTATTTACCCCCTTGGGAAGTTATAACTGTTTTATTATTTTTTTCATTATTATTTAAATTGATTGCATACCCTTTCATTTGACACCCAAATTGTCAGTGGTGCAGCCAATTATATAATTTGTTAAATTGAGATCATGTGTGTGTCGTTATGGAGTGTTATGGTATTGTTGTATAAATAAACATGTATTTAGAAGGTCCAAATTTTTGTGAATCAGGATGGTGGGATTCATGGTAAGGGTTGCCGCCTAACTGGTATTTCACCTGTTAGGTGGCAAGTACAATGTTCTTGCAACTATTTAGGATTTGTAATCCTAAACAGTTCAGTGCCTGGCCCTTCTCCGGTCTCCCCGAGTCCCTTCTCTCCTCTTCTGGCAAACCCTGCCTACTCTTCAAATCTCGACCCATTTTGACAATTTATGGCACTTTGCTTCATGAGTTTGCCCCTGCAACATCACAACTCCACTTCCTGTAGGCCCTGCCCTTATGCAAGTGTCTGGTACCGGCCAAAAGAAAAAGTGGCAACTCTAATCATTGCAAAACCTGCAAAAGAACACTCCAAGCACCTCTGTGCACAAGTAAGGTGGGTGAATACCATCAAACTTCCAAGTCACTGAATCACAATTGTATTTATGTATGTTTCTTTCTTAGACACCAGACTTATGCCCACACGATTCCTGTCATTGCATGCACCTGACAGACTGCAGACGGCATTGGACTGACGCTCTGGGGTTTCTGTCTCGGGGGCAGCCCAACTGTAACCCCTCCCCCTACCTTGATTTTTCTTGCGTCCTTAATCAGTGCCAGTGGGGGAGGTCAAGGAACATCACCTAGGATCTCAGGCAGTGAGTGGGTCTGGGTTAACAAGGCCCACTGGTTTTTCCCGGTGTTCCGATGGTCTGGTGACCCTGACAGCAGATATGCTGCTTTCTAAGCACAGGGCACCCCCCCATTTCCACCTGATGTGCAGTGCTCAGACTACAGTCAACCATAGCGGTTCAGCTGTTTCTCAGCCTTTTTTTTTACATGCACGCAGAGAAACAGCTGAACAGCTCGCCTCCACTCGCTCCTGCGTCTACATTAACAAATACTCTATGGCCTGTGTGCTGACACAGAATGGTTTCTGTGTGAGAATGCATTTTTCCTTGATAGCAGGCTACATGTGACCATAGTCTAATAGAGAACTATTCACACAGACTCAATGCTGTTATAGGTGCATCTATTAAATTATCACTTGAAGGGGTTGTATACTTATGCAGTCAGTTATTTTGTGTTTAATTTAAATCTCCTTGATAAGGTCTATTTTCACTTTGACTTGAAAATCTTGAATTAATCCTATGTGATTCAATGTTCTATGACGACAAAACATGAAAACTTTAAAAGGAGTGGATACTTTGTATTAGTGCTTTATAAGTACCTGTAGACCTCAATATTTTTTTAGTCAGATCAGTTTGATGTCAAAGACAGCGTGAATGCTGTATTAAGAAAAGTTTATATTTGTCACATGCAATTTTTAGAGGTCGCTTACTAGATGCCGTACAAAGTATAATCATAGGTGTTTGAATCCAAGCTAATGCTATGTGTAAGTATGGCCGGACATTTGTAATCTGGGTTTGGAGAGCAAGCTTTAGCTCCACTTTCAAGTGCTTCCTAGCTTATATATGCTGTGTGCCTTGAGAAATCAGCAGGGTTTGCTGCACCAGGGCACGTTCAGTTTCCATGGGAGCCACAAATGGAAGACCTAAACTGTACTGGAGGAGAAGCACCTCTGATATATTGCTCTGTGCAGGAAATACAGATCATAACATCCCTAAATGCGCTTTACAGCTCTACGCTACTTTTATTGTTGCCATCCACAAATGTAAGCCTTTTTATGATATCTTTTTAATGAAAAAGACTTCCTGCAGGGCAAAATGCAGTTTCAATAAACCACAGTGAAATGGTCATTAATACTAGAGATGCACCAGTGCAAATCCACCTTTAGGGGCCTGTTCAGATTTGAGAATAGAAATACCAAGGATTGATTTCTTTGATCTGCAATAAAATAAACCCAAAAAGTATACCTGCACCTGAGCCCATATTTTTTTGGTCCTGTCCCTGACTGAAGTTCTTGTTTAAAACACCATGAATTAATAGGAAGAAGCCAGGCTTTATTTTACTGAGTCACGTATACAGTTCAAATAAACACATCTTGGAGAGTGAATTACACTGGCTTCTCTTTGGTTTCTTTACCAAATATTTCAGGGTCAAAGCTTAGATTAAGCACTGGCAGTGCTAAACAAGGTACAACCTGATTTATGCAGCAGCTGATAAAATGCTTGGATCAGGTGACAAGGAAATAATTTCTCATTTGTAATACATTTTGACAGCCTCATTTTTAAGTGTTTCCTTCAGTGGAATACACAATCAGGTAGCAAGGCTACATTTCTGTTAGAGAAGTGACCTAATGTTGAAAATTTTACCAACAATCACTCTGTGTAAAAGCAAAACTACTTTTCTTTTTTCTTTTTTTTGCAATTTCATATCTAAATGTTTTGTTTTAATCATTTAACATTAAATAAACCCCATGAGATTGTTTTCCCACCAATAAGGATTAAATATATCTTAGTTGGGATCAAGTACATGAAACTGTTTAGTGTACAGAGAAAATGGAAACGGGTTTTAAAATGAATTATTTAATTTAAATTGAGTCTAAGAAAGATTACCTTCCCATAATTCTGAGCTTTCTGCATAATGGATCCTTTCGCCTTATTAAAGTAGCCCAAATGATGGCTCTAAGGGCAGAGACACACGATCAGATTCGGGGGGGGGGGGATTTAGTCACCGGGCGTTAAATAGCGTCTTCTTCAGGGTGACTAATCTTCCACACTGCCTCCCGCCAGCTAAAATGTAAATCGCTGCCGGGATGGCACTCTGAGCTCTTAGTTTTCCAAAGTCTCAGGAAGTTTCCTCCTGAGGTACCTTCGGGCGACTTCGGTATACGAAGCACACCGCTTGCCATCCTGCCGGCGATTTACATTCTAGCCGGCGGGAGGCAGTTCAGGAGATTACATTACATTCTAACCTTAGTTGTTAAATAATACGTAAACTGAATATGTAAAGATTAATGTAAGGATTATTATCTAGTAGGTCAACATAATACCTTGATGCTAGAAATGAGATCATAAAATTGCAAATAGAAATTTGTTGTTATCTTTAGTAGAAGTTGGAATATATTTGTTATTCCAAAAATTCCTTAAGTACCCAGGATGTCTGGCACCAGAATGAGTGTAGCAAAGGTGTTTTCCATTTTATGTGGAGGGGGGTGGATGTAAATAAAAATTAGTACTAGATTAGAATAGATTTTGGCAACAGTGCTAAAATGTATGAATGATTTGTGAATAGACGCAAGAAGCCAGATTACTTTGTGCATAACAATATGACTATTTTTATTCTTTGTGCATTTTTTGTTCATAAACGTTACTATTAAAGTTACAGTGAACATTCATTTGCTGACTTGGGCGTTCATTTACTAAAGGGCGGTAAAAATATGCGCACAAAATAAAGACACATTTATCGGCGGATATGTTTTCGCCAGTTTACTAACCTGCGGTAAATATAAAATTTGTGACTTTTCTTGTGCAAGACTATGTGTTCGCCAGTTATCGCATTCGCTGAAAATAATGATATATACATATTACTGCCCGGTTTACTAAAGAGTGAAATGTGCGAAAGACAAAATTAACACCAGAATATTCACTAAATTTTACCGGCATCTATATAGTGGCGGTATTTTTTTTTTTCCGTCATAAAATTTGCAAGGAAACGGGAAATATTACATCATACTCTTTTTGCCCATCAATCTTTGCTTTAGCCATTGCTGATAGGAGAGAGATCTGTAGCTATTGCTGACAAGATGTTTTGGCTTCTGTTTCTATCTGCTGCAACAGCAGCAGTTTCAGCTCAGAGGCGTATTATTGGCAGCGGCTGTATATATTTTTTATATATTTGATTTCTGTAACTTTGTGATCCTATTGGCAGGGGTTTCATTGTGATTGGCTACATTAAACTGTTTATTTATATGATGCAAGGAGATTGACTATGAATTCTTGTTCATATGATTCTGTTGGCAGAAGGGTTTGTGAATAGATGGATGAAGTATCGGTGTATATGATGCATACATGTTTTGTGTTACGCTGGTAATGTTATTGGATGGTACAATCATCAGTCAATAACGTTTATGAGTTTTGAAGATGCATTTCTGGCCATAAATGTCACAGTAAAAATTGCCATAATAACTGCCATAAAACAAGACTATTTTTATAGCATAAATATTTGCAAACTTAATTTGTCGCCAGAAAATTCACAACTCACTAAAATTACCGATAACGTAAATTGCGGATATTTTGGTGGAAAAATATTTGCAGTGATAACATGCAGAACATATAGTTAAATTTACCGCGCTTTAGTAAATGCACCCCTTGATTTGCTAAGTTGTTCCAAGTGAAAGTGTACGATAGACAAAATATTTTGCGCTCCCTTCAAATTGTAAGCAATGTATCTGTCTTGCTTGCTGTATTATACATGTCCTACAGTTCATCTTCAAAATTAGTTAAAACACATATAATAAACAAGAGCATGAACATCCTGTATATTATATGCTTATAAACAGTGCTTAGTAATGTAATTGGTTATCTGTAACTCCTTTGGCATGGCTCACTTAATCTTGTGTCTAATAAAAAATAATGCATCCTTTTTGTAAAATATGAGGATATTCAAGGTCACCTTGGAGTTCCATGAACTATATTAAAGCTTTGACCTCCTGCCTTTCCATGGTCATTGAATTCTGGTGACTTATAATTTCCTTATATTTTATAGGGGAAATGGTATTCCCTATATGAGATAATACTAAATATAAACTTTTTTTTCACAGCGACGCAATGGAGAAGATATTCCTGTGACCCAGACTAAAAACATCAACCATAGAAGGTTTGCAGCTTCATTTAGGTTACGGGAGGTTACAAAAGCAGACGAGGACCTCTACAGATGTGTAACACAGTCCGAGAGAGGATCCGGTGTCTCTAATTTTGCGCAGCTTATTGTCCGGGGTAAGAATTAATAATTTTTAGCTTATACCGGTTGTGTTCACATTGTGCAAATTTAACGCCATGCTGTAGTTGTCTGCATTATGAAAATTATTTTGCTTTCTAAGGAAACTTTAAATCTGCCCCCACCCCTGAGGGGTAAAAGTGATATTTGATATAAAAGTTAATTTAAAGGTCTGAGATAAATGAGATAGGAAAATTATTTATTTTTTTTCCAGGAAAGGGGACAACCCTACATTTTGCATTAAGCTGTATTAATCATATCCACTCATTAGTATATAATGGACTATTTTTCATTTTAGCATTGAGCTCAGCAAGCAACAAAGATATTTCATATGATAGACTTAAAAACGACTTCCCTATTATGTATATGTCTGTACTTGCTGTCCAATGGTGAGTGGATGTCTGTTGCATTCGAAAAGCACTCTGGTACTATTAAGATAATCACATCCTTTACCGGCTAGTGGCTGCAGGGGGGCCCTGTGAGGTCCTTATTCATATACAATTCCAATAAATATTGGTAAAAGTGGTCAATCTCTAGACATTATGGGGGCCTGAAAAAATAAATTGCTGTGGGGCCCAATTATATCTAGTTACACCACTGGGCTTTCCATTTGGCCTTCTGCTGCACACTAAACAAAACACATTCTCTCCTGGAGGCCACACATAAAATGCAAAACCTTATAAACACAACTCCTTGCAACTTTTCCTCCGAAAGTTGCTGGTCAGTCTGCATGAAATTATTGAGATCATGGCTTCATCCCTTAATTATACAGTATTAAAGGGGCAATGTAATGTTCAATACAAGCTTGTATTTAAAATGTGTTTTCTGCATAAAAGTGATACTAACATGTTGCTAAAATTGATGGGAGATTGATCCTACTATTCATTACTATTACTAGCAAACTTCTTTACAAAATTACCTTAAGCCTCTCCAGCCATGTGGTATTTACCCTTCCTGATACTCCAACCAAGCTTACCTTGCCTGAGCAGAAAGTGGGTTCTGTCTTTTATTCAACTCAACTGTGAGTTGTACAAGAAGGCTTACAATGTAAAATTTATATAATGTTGCAGTTGAAAGCCAAACACCTATGTGCATCAGTGCAAAGTGTAAATGAAATAGGGGTTATGTTTAAAATCTAATGCTAATAAAAAAAATATTTGTTGGGAGAAAAATTTATGAAAGTCTTAACTAGGCAAACTTTAGATCTTGGTCTCAGATTCTGGTGTTACTGCCTTTAACAGTTCTGACATAAAGCAGACTATTTTCAATATCATGGTTGGTTGATTAATTTGGAGGAGGTAAAAGGTGGTGTGTTACATTGTTGATAAAGGGAATAAGCTCAACAAATTGTTACAAGGCTTTTGTTTCAAATTAATTTTTTAGTCTTGATAATCCAATAAATAATTCATGTTTATAGAAATAAATATACTTCTGTGTAAGCCCGTGGGGGAATTCATCTTCTTCAGCGTTAATGCTGTGCTAAGGATTAACTCTGGTGACGGCTCCTGTATCTTAGTGGCACGTTTAAATCTGACATCCTGCTACATCCGGAGAAAAGATGGTAATTTTAACAGAAAGTTTGGGGCCACTGATATGAATTGCTATTAATCAGAGTTGGCAGCGTATTGCCCAATGTCAGGGATGACCCAGGGGCAAGAGTTTATTAGTGCATTTCTGTCTAAAGCCAAAGTGACAGGGCATGCCCAGGGCTTATTTATTATTTTTATGTTTGTTTATTTTTTCTGTAGCAAATTAAACCAAACTGCCTTCTCTGGCTACACTTAAATATTGATCTGAGCATTGCCTGCCAAGGGGGGAGGGCAGGGCTAAAACTACTATTCTTTTTATTTTATACCTTGCAGCGTATTGTGTAAAATCCTTGACAAAGCTGTGTGAATGCCTAAGCAGTATTGTTAGAGCCTGTAATAAGCACCAATTTTGTGAACCAGAGATCATTTAATTTGTTTAGATATTTTTCTCATCTTAAAGGAGAACTAAAGCTTAACTAAAGAAGTAGAAATGTACATTATGTTTTGGGCTTCTATACCAGCCCAAGGTAATCACAAGCCTTTAGCAGGGAAGATCTGTGCCTCCAAAGGTGCCCCAGTAGCTCCCCATCTTTTTTTTCTGATGATTCACTGCACATCCTCTGTGCTACTGCTGGTTACTGTGGTTAGGGACAGACACAAAATATAAAATACACATAAAATATATATACAATATAAGGCTGATTAGTAATTAATACAGACATTTCCTGCATGGCAGCACAGAAAATGTACTGCATTGTAGCACAGAAACAAGTGCAACCAACATCAGAATTAATAATCAGCCTTGTAGCATCAGTTTATATTACAGGCCAACCTCATTTTCTGCTGGATAATTTGCAACAACCCCTAAGCTTAACTTCTCAACAGCTGCTCAGAGCCCACGAAGCATGCGAGTGTGGCAGACACTTTCCAGGATGGTGACCTCATGTGACAAGTTTGAAGTCCTGTATCATTGATGCTATTATGAAACTGAAGCTTTAGGCTGATGCAATAAGTTCAGTATATAAAATATGGCATTTTTAGCCATATTCATTTTTAGTCTTTAGTTCTCCTTTAAGGAACATTTTTGTACTAAGCTTAAGAATCATAAGTTCGTTATTAACCCTGTAACTTTATTGAGCCATGACCAAGGGTAAGGGGCAGATTTATTAAGGGTCAAATTGAGAATTCACATTTTCAAAAAATTTTATGCTCAAAACTGTCTAATTCGACTAGGGAGTTATCTAAACTCAATTCAAGCTTTTTTGAAAATTTTAATTAAATTTTTGAGATTTTTCATACTCAATTTTTTTCAATTCAAATTCAACTATTCGCCACCTAAAACCTGCCAAATTACTGTTTAAGTCAATGGGAGAGGTCCAGGGATCAATTTGGAAATGTTTTGCAGCCTTCCTGACATTCAAGTTTTTTTCATAGAAAAAACTTGAATCAAGTTTGAATCAAATTCGATTTGAGTTTTGGGGTTGTTTTAATTGGTTTGAGTTTAAATAATTCGATTTTATTAATAATTTTGTCAGAAAGTCAATTTTTTTCGCATGAAAAAAACTTGCATGAATTCGAAATTTGACGCTTGATAAATATGCCTTTACATGTTTGTCTATATGTTCTCACAAACAGGCTCCACTACATCACACATTATTATTATCGTTAAGATGTAGTGATACCAAGTACCAACAGTAAATGGGGTATATATGTTGAACAGACTGCAAAAATTCAAACCATAACCATTACTGCTCAAAAGTGCTTAAAATCTAAAAATGTTATTTAGTGTATATACAAATAAATGAGAAAGGTACATGAATGCAACACTCAAGTTAAGGTCCCCATAGACGCGACGATTCTTCTTGCCGAACGACCGATTTTAGGGAAGCCCGACCAATCCTTCGAAATTATAGTGCGGTTAGTGGTATTCGAACGATCGTACATCTTACGATTTTTCGGCCGACATCTGTCGGGAAATTGATCGGCCAGGTCAAAAAATCTTTGTCGGTCCCAGTGCAATCTCTCTATGTTTGCAGGGCCAAGCAGGCAGCTCCCCTTTGTTTTCCTGGTAAATTGGTCTTTTTAGTTGATGGTAGATTCGTACGATCGTACGATCGTTCTGAGAAGATCGTGGTCTCACGATCAGGATCTGATCTTTTAAAAATCTCAACATCTATGGCCAGCTTTAAACTGCTAAAACAATGAATAAAGTAATACAAATACAGTATATTGCATGCCTACATTAAAAAAAATCAAAAACATAGACCTATCTCTCCAATTGCCATGTAGTCTTTGGGATATGCGTTCAATTTTAAATCCAGAGACCCTGATCTTATGCCCAGCCACATTATTTGTCAACTCCAACCATAACAAATGTCTGATAAAGCCAACTGTAGCACACATGCCTAGTATGTTAGTGACGAAATCCCATAGGGGGAAGCACACCAGAAACATCGGCATTGCCTTTAGATCATTTATTTCAGCAGAATTGGCACAAGCTTTCGGGGTCAACCCCTTCCTCAGGTGAAATTGCTCTACGTCTATGGCCACCAACAGTACAGCAGAGGAGATTAAAACATACAGCAAAATGTAATACAACTTAATAAGTTTGCAACCATAGCTTCACATCAGTGGGCAGGATTTACTGGGTCCTTGCTTTAAAACAAACAAATAACTTTACTAGAACTGGTGCAGCTTTTTTATATTAACACCATTGTATTCATTTAAGAGCCCTATAATGGTTTAGTTGAGCCAGTAATACCTTCATACTAAGAAAGGGGGTGGAAAACAAATTTTATAGTGTTCCTATTTAAATGTATCCTTGGCATTTCACCCTTACCAGTACATCACTTCTGATATACTCATGCATATTTCATTAAAATTGTACACATGCTATGGAGTTTGTATCTTCTGTATTTGGGAATGCAGTAGGTTATATCTTTGTTTTCTCTCTTTTTTTTTTTTTTTTTTTTTGGATTAAAAAAGTGAGAAGTCAGGCAGAGGTTGAAATATATCATTTCATTCTCATTAATTTTGTCTTTGTTAGCTCCTCAACATCAAACCCACTAAGGACTTAGCAGTTCAATGAGAACATTTATTTTACTGAAGTTATTTTCCAAGAATAATTTGATATTAACATTGGTTTAAGACAAGATCTTGCTCTCAACTTGGTACTTGAATTATTTTTTTTCTTTTGAGTATTATAATATAACCTTTAGATCTATCTCTTTGTTAGTTTTCTTGTTATTTTTGGGACTTTATGATTAACTTTTTTTCTAAATATGAATATTTCTGATTCTAAGCACAGGAGACTCCAGTGAACCTATGACTGATTCACCCTTATGCTAGGCACATCTCCAGTCTAATCATCAGTACAATACACTAATGGTCTCAAAAGCCCACAGCTCAGCATAATGAGACATTGAGAAGGAGCTTGGGAACATCTGAATAGTTTTTTTTTTTTCACACACACTTTCTAATAAGCACAGAGAATGATTCATATACAAAGAAATTGTCATCTATGGTCACAAAAGCTTGGCTGACGGTGGTAGATGTGCTTTGTTCTGCGTGCAAGGGATCTCCTTTTAGATTGAACGCCACAATGTCATACCTTCTCCCAAGCGAGGTGGGCGTGATGTCCTGAACTTAAAGTATAACTTGTATATATGTATATTTTTATTTATATAGGGCTACTTATATATGCAGCACTGTACAGTAGAACAATAAATTAATAGAACAAACAGGGGTCATTACAATAATAAAGATAAATAAATACAAGTACAGTATGTCTTATTTTATATATTGCACTTATTGAACCAGCCTAAAGGCTCAGTATCTCTAATGATTCAGGCCTTTGTCACAGGAGTTTCCATCTTGGATTTTCTTATGAGTGTCTGTGACCAGGGGTGTATTTATATATAGGTACCTGAGGGCCTTTGCATATTGCGGCAGCTTTTGGGATCAGCCCTCAAGTGCCTATATAATTCAATAATTTTTTGAAAGAAAAAAAATCCTCCCCCAGCCCCCACTGACCACTTAGGGTAAGATTTATCAAGGTAAACAGACTTTTTGGGATGTGCTCTAACCCCTCAGCCGATATTTTTAACAAAATGAAGTTAAACACAGAAATCCTTCTTATGATCTCTCACCCTGTAACTGTAATATTAGACATTCAAATTGAAATTTTTTTTACATCGATTCGAAATTCAACCTTTGTTAAATGGGCCTCCCACTGTCTGAATCCATTGGCGGGTTGAGGAGTACAGGCCTCGACGTTGTGTGCTGGAAGTAACGTAACCACAAGAAACGCCATGCACGTCATTTCACTCATATACTTGGGGTGTTTGTAAGGTTCAGTGTAGTCAGTATCTTGGATGTTGGTCTCTAAGCCCAGTGACAGCAGCACAGAGCAGTGAAGCCTGTTGATACAACATAAGACAAGGCAGCTGATCTGTCTTTGCTGGGAAACTGACTTTTTCAACATTGTTTGAAAAATGACAACTAGTAGTTAAGTAAATGCTGCTTTCAATAGCAGTTGTGTTTAGAAATAAGTTAAAAGGGGTTGTTCACCTTTAGGGTAAGGACACACTGGACGATTTGTCGCCAACGTTTTTAAAAAGCAAATCGCGGCGACATATCGCTCGTTTTGTCTCTGAACAAAACCAAATGAAAGACGCCAGCTCCTGTGCCCACAGCGCGTTTGTGAATCGCCTGTAGCTCCAAAACGCACTGAGACCCTTTTCCGAGCGATTTATCAAAAATAGCATGTACTTAGAAAAGCACTGAAATCTCCTAGACACGCACACACATACAGATAAGTAGCAGCAATTGTATTCAAATTACAATGCGAACGCAATGACGCAAGAACGCAAGCATGTAAAGACGCCAGGTTACAGCGGGAAGCACAAACCGTTTCCGGTTTGGGTGGAGCACGTACCGCACAGAGTAATGGGATACAAATCGCTCTGTGCCAATAGTCGCTGTGATCGTCTTGTCGCCGCGATTTACTTTTTTAAAACGTTGGCGACAAATCGTCCAGTGTGTCCCTACCCTTAAATTAACTTTTAATATGATCTAGAGAGTGATATCCAGAGACAATTTGTAATTGTTTTTTATTATTTGTGGATTTTGTTATTTAGTTTTTTATTTAGCAGCTCTCCAGTTTGTAATTTCAGGGATCTGGTTGCTATGGTCAAACTTACCCTAGCAACCAGGCACTGATTTGAATAAGACACTGGAATATGAATAGGAGAGGGCCTGAATAGAAAGATAAACAATTAAAAGTAACAATAACAATACATTTGTAGCCTTACAGAGCATTTTTTTGTAGATGACCCCCCATTTGAAAGCTGGAAAGAGTCAGAAGAAGGTGGCAAATCATTCAAAAACTATATAAAATAAAGACCAATTAAAAAGTTGCTTAGAATAGACCATTATATAACATACTAAAAGGTGAACTACCCCTTTAAAAGTACTGAACATTTTTAATAATGGTATATTGGAAAGTTGCTTAGACATGTGCTTTCAGTTATAGACCATTTTTTATTTTGGGTTTGACTTGCCCTTTACGTGCTGCAGGTTACTGTGGGCGACACTGCAATATAAGTGCCATAACTTGCTGTTTGTCATTCACAGGATGCTCCTGTAACTGTCCACATATCATGTTGCTAATGCTAAATCCAGTAATAACATGTAAACACTGAAACATATGCTTTACCAAATTTTATTATTTGGGGTGGGGTTAAGACCTACCCATCTAATGTTTTGCTACTTTAGAATACAGAAAGAGGGATGCATTTAGTTACAAAATAAGTGTTCAACCAGAAGCCAATTACGTATAAGCATGAGCTGTTATCGCATTACAGTTCATCCTTTCTGTGACAGAAAGGCTTGGTTTAATTACTTGCCCATGGAGGGAAGCTTTTGAGAAGCTCACAGATTATAAATACTAAATAAAATCTAGTTTGATTGCCTTTTGAAATGACTTTTGGGTAGTTTTAAAATCAAATACAAAGGGGGGTTGTGGGAGCTCTCACATTGCTAAGAAAAAATGTATAAGGAAGTGCTACCGACATGGCCAAATTGGTCAGTGCACATTCCCTGGGCCCCTGTCTAAGTAATTCAGTATATATGCAAATGCATGTGTTCACAAAGACAGGGGTTTTTAGTTACAAAGTTATGATCATAAAGTTGAACCGCACACAGTGGTCCCTAACTTGTTTAACTCTGGTCATAGTATAAAGGATCCTGTGCCTCTGCATAATAGCATTAATTGAAGTAGAAGTCTGCTGAACCTTGGTTTCAGTCTGAGGGCTAGATCCTCCCCTGCTGCTAGCTTACAGCTTTTAAAGGTGGCCATAGATGCAAAGATCCGCTCGTTTGGCGATGTTGCCAAACAAGCGGATCTTTCCCCGATATGCCATTAACAGGCATGGTTATATCGGTGGTGATCTGATTGTTCGGCCGATCAGATTACGATGTGCCGTGGGCTCCAGCGGGATCGGTCGGGTCAAAATCAAACCTGACCGATCGACCAAACGACCAATCTCCGCCGGACGAAAGATGTCGGCACACGCCACACACGATCCGAAAATCATACGAATCCTCAATTTCTTACGATCGGATCTGTGTGTCTATGGCCACCTTAAAGGGGAAGGAAACCTCGTCGGCGCTAACCCCCCTCCCCCCTCCCGTGTATTGCCCCCCCTCCCTCCTCCCACCTGGCCTACCCCTCCCGCTGGGCAAATGCCCCTAACTTGTTACTTACCCTTCTGCGCAGGTCCAGTCCAGGGAGTTCACAGACTACATCTTCTTCCACGCGATCTTCTTCCTCCTTTGACCGGCGTTTTAGCGCATGCGCAGTAGGAGCATTTCGCCGGTACGGATCTACTGCGCATGCGCCAAAAGTCACGCGCATGCGCAGTAGATCGTACCGGCGAAACGATCCTACTGCGCATGCGCCGGTCAAAGCAGGAAGAAGATCGCGTGGAAGAAGATGTCGCCTGTGAACTCCCTGGACTGGACCTGCGCAGAAGGGTAAGTAACAAGTTAGGGGCATTTGCCCAGCGGGAGGGGTAGGCCAGGGGGGAGGAGGGGGGGGGCAATACACGGGAGGGGGGGGTGGGGGGTTAGCGCCGAGGAGGTTTCCTTCCCCTTTAAGAGAGAGTGATTGCCCAAACAAACATTTTTTTTTTTTAAAGTGTAATATGAAAATAAAAGTGTAATATGAAAATAATCGGTCAGGTTAGAGGACATTATAGACAAATAGCAGGGGACCTTTTTACCCATAAAGTGGATCACCGTACCAGAGGCCACCCCTTTAGACTAGAAGAAAAGAACAGTCAGGACAGTGAGGTTGTGGAATGCACTGCTGGGTGATGTTGTGATGGCTGATTCAGTTAATGCCTTTAAGAATGGCTTGGATGATTTTTTGGACAGACATAATATCAAAGGTTATTGTGATACTAAGCTCTAGTTAGTATCGGTATGGGTATATAGAATTTAATTAAAAGTAGGGAGGGGTGTGTGTATGGATGCTGGGTTTTCATTTGGAGGGGTTGAACTTGATGGACTTTGTCTTTTTTCAACCCAATTTAACTATGTAACTAACTATGTAAAGTAAAATTAAATGTATAAGTGCATATATGTATATGTGTTAGTACAGGTATAAATAAGTAAGAATATGAATGTGAACTAAAATAAGTAAAGGACAAATTAAATAAGTGTAGTAATAGGTGTAGTGAATGTGAATGGGTGTCAAAAGTTTTATTTGGTGCAGTTAAAAAACATAGGGTCACCATTAGTTAATCAGGGTGGGTATGGAGTGTGCTACAAACCACATAAAGCTTAGCCAAAGCTTCAGGGTACATATCAAATACAAAGGGGGGTTGTGGGAGCACTCACATTGCTAAGTAAAAATGTATTTAAGTATAAGGGAAGTGCTACTGACTTGGCCAAATTGGCCAGTGCACATTCCCTGGGCCCCTAAGTAATTCAGTATATATGCAAATGCATGTGTTCACAAAGACAGGGGTTCTTTAGTTTTAAAATCACCCACTAAGATGAATGCTGTCCGCTCTTCTGCATTTCAACTTTTTCGATATGTTTAATAATTCTATCCAGGGAAATGGCTCTTCTGTATAAAATGAACAAAGTACAAATGCAGTGGCTACAAATGTAGAAACATCAGTGTTAAATGTCATATAGAAAGATCCCTTTGGGACCTTAATCGTGCAATTTGATGATGATGCCTTTAAAGTACAAAATTAAGGGAAGGAGGTGACACTAATGGTTAATGGATGATATTAAAATAATAGAATTTGCGCTTCTGATTCATACAGGGAAGTTGCTATTTGCCATGACCTAATTATTGTAATTTCTGATTTTGTGACCTGCATAAAAAAGCTTGACCTGTCATTATTATTCATTTAGTCGTTCCAGTGCAACTAGATAGTACATTGCCATAGCTGCATATTTGTAATTTTTTCGGTAATTTCATGTCCAAAATTCAGTTAGCATTGCCTTTATCTGCTGCTGATAGCTTTGCCTATAATGTGTGGTCTACTTATGTACTGTGGTAAAAAAGAAAATAAATTAATTACTCAGGAGCTAGTTGTGTTAAAGGCAATAAAGGGTTGTATGGAATTTCTAAGAAGAGCAATCTGGATTAATACATGAGACAGATTAGACAGGGTTCAAGGTTCAGTAGTGTGAGGGTCTAGCGTTATCTTTCCTGTCTGTGATGGATGACTTTCTTGCAAGAAGTGCATAATAGGTGATGATCAAAAATTAATCTGTACAACCTTTGCTTTGCACACAACCTACTTACATCCTAGGTGCTATTCTGTACTTTAATTTCCCTAATTTATTGTAAAGAGCTGTAGAGAGCTTTGTTCTGTTAATTAAGCAACATAACTGTAATAAGTGTGTTGAATCTAGCAGCAACCCAGTTTTTTTGGGTGGGTTGTTTGGTTTTGTTTTTTGCAGGGAGCTGGGGAGGAACACATTAAATAGCATATTTATGCACAGTGAATATTGACAGGGTCTTGTAAGCTATGCTAATAGTTTAAGTGATTTGCTACCTTTAGAAAATGCTTTCCATGCTCTTTCTAATCATTATTGTGAATCAGGATAAATTGTTGTACATGAAAATAAAAGTATAATTGATTTCCATGACTACATTTTTGCCTGTAAGATCTGTTTTTTTGGTGATTAAAACAGGCAAATGGCAGATACAAGTTTGTAACTATATATAACCAAAAATTGTGTGCGAGTAGACATTTAAGTAATAAACGTTAAACATAGAAGTAAGCTAAAGATACAGTATAAAGGTATTGGATCGATTATCTTGAATGCATTGGTTTTCTGAATGGGATATTTCTGTTATTTGAAACATCATAGCTTAAGTCTACTAAAAGACACGCACATCCACATATTAAACAAAATAGGATTGTTTTGCCACCAATATGGTTTGGATTGCAGCTTAGTTAGGATCAAGTATATATAAAATAATAATATCTTATTAATAGAGAGAAAATGAAAATCGTTTTCAAAAATGAGTTATGTGCGTTCCCATAATTCGGATAAGGGATCTATATTAAGTATAAAAAGCATACATTCTTTATTAGACAAGTTAAAAGGAAAAATATTGTTGCCATTTCAATTTCCTTAGTTTCTTACTTTATTTTTATATGAATTTTCATTGTCTCACACAAAATTATTTATAACTCTTTTGATTAAATGCTTTAGGTGGTATTGTTAATTTGGCAGTTTGATAACCTCCATGGTACTGGTAGTACAAGACATTGCCAAAGGCCATGTCTATTAATCCTCTCGTGTAGTTAGCAGCTGAGTGAAGCTGTTGATCTTGTGCCCAGATGGAAGCTTGGTATATTAACCATATTTTAAAGTATCCATTTACTGTACAGTGTTGAATCTTAGAATTTAAAATGCATTTTCTGGAAAATTTTGGTTAAGGCCTTTTACCACAACATACATCACTGGGAAGCTCAGAAATGCAGACCTAAGGAAATTAAAAAGATGACCGTCCTTTTATCCAGAGTTGGCACGACTATTTGTCAGGAAAAAACAGACCAAGTGCAATCCAAGGTGGTATCTGCAACTGCAGAAAAAGATGGTTACACGGGATTCCAGAGGGCTACTTCAGACCAAGGTGAGCGGGATTTGGTAATGGGTTTCAACCCTTACCCAGGTACCCTCCAAAGTGCAGATTAATGGTATGCACCAAGAAATGACCATTTCCTTGAAGATGTAACTGCATAAGATCAGTAAAGACATGTTGAGTATCATGCATATGAACATGGAAAAAAAATCCTGCTTACCCATTCTATTCAGTCTGTTTTAATGAACTGTCTGTTTTAATTAACTGGGAAAATAAATAGTATATTAAGTTGTTAGAGACAATTCCCACTGAAATCCATTGGCCATGGCCAGCTTTTACAGTGCCCTCCATAATGTTTGGGACAAAGACACATTTTCTTTAACACTCTGCTCCTCATTGTATAATTTTAAATCAAACAATTTAGAGATTAAAGTTCACATTCCAGACTGTAATTTAAAGTTAAATAAGCACTAATGTAGCAATGCAACACACCTGAGTAATTTGCCCTGAAATGAGGGGGCTATGTATAAAAAGTGTTTTCCTTTCTACACGGTGAAACTGAAATGTATGCAAATAACTTTGAATTAAAGTCTGGAATGTGCACTTTAATCATGTCTGAATTGTTTCTTTTAAAACAGAAACAGAGGGGAAACTCAAAGAAAAATGTGTCAGGCGCATGACTATAGTTTAGTGTGTTAACAGACAAATGCCCAGGTTGTGGTGTATTCTTTTAGTACGCTGAAAAAATAAACCTTGTATATTAATTTTTTTGGGTTCATATTTTGGCTATGGATATAACCTGGTATATGGATTAGTCCTGACATTAACCTATTGCTGGTGTCAAGATCTATAACCTGGATTTTCTGATTTTATTTTTGGTTGCATAGTCTTGTAATGTAGTTTTGGAAGGAAGGTAAAAACTTAAATGGTTTTGCTAATCCGGAACATTCTTATCTAATTGGATCATACTAGAAAGATGGTCTGATCACTTTACAACTTAAGATGCTTAGTGAACCCTTGGGAGTTTTGGATACGCTGTACCTCTAGGCCTGATTGTGGACTTTTGTGTGTACTGAAGATTATTAGAAATGCTGCAGAACAATCACTTATTAAATTACTAACTGATTAAAATGCATGCATAATTTATAGGAACAGGAGACTGTATAAATAAGCTCTTGCTTGATCTCAAGAGCATTTAAAGGAAATGCATATGCTAATATAGCAATACACTTTAAACATCAACATATATTATTCCACTGTATACTACATTTGTAGTGACATTATGTCTATATAGACCCATTGGTTGCTCCCTGTGAGTATATTTAATAAATTTGAGGTTTGGAGAAATTAACTCTCTTCTGCTAAAGGCTGTTCTAATGTAAAGCAAATGGTTGAGCTGCCTCCTTACATGTAAAAATGTATGAATCACAAGTGATAAGCAGAAGGGCAAGAAGAAGTCATGCTTTAAAGGCGACCCGTCACCCAAAAAATTATTCAAATTCCTATTTTATCACATTAGTCAAGCAAAATTAACTTTAATCACACTGTATAAATTATTTTTTTCCTTCAGTCTGGGAATTTATAATTATAGCAAGCAGGTAGGAGCCATTTTGTGGATACTGTTATTAAGACAAGCCTTGCATCATATCAAAATCTTGTTTGTGCACCAGAACGGAGGACCCAATGTCCATCCCCATGCACTGGTTACACAATTAAATAGTGAAGAGAACAGGAAGAATATGGGGAATGCAGTGACATCTAGGAAATGCTGAATGGAAATTGAAAGTTATTGTCTGCACTGCCTCCATGCCTATGGCATAGGGGAGCGGCAGACAATATTTGATTGACATCTGAGATTTTTAAATCAGCTTACAACAGCTATGAGTGCTCTAATAAAAAATAGAAATTGAATTTCATGTTTAATTTGAAAAGGACTTTTTTTTTATACAGATTTTTGTGACAGGTCAGCTTTAATGATATAGATGTATATGTAATCATAAATAGTAATGGAACTTTCTGTGATGTTTTCTATTTCCCCTTGCCAGACTTGAGTTTGAAGGTGAACTCGAGTTACAGACTGTAACACACAGTCAAGTGAATAACACTACTGGAGACAGGGTCGGACTGGGCCCAGATCCGCACCCAGATGCCGCAACCTCCCATTTGCGGGTGTCTGCGCGGCAGTGGTGCTGGACAGCAGCCCATCGTGGTCCCTGGGCCCCCCAGTCCGACCCTGATTGGAGAGCTCTCATTGCATTGCCATTTGTATTGTATAGACATGACTGGTAGCTTGTCATGCCTTGTGCTCTACCTGCAGCTTTACTGTGGCTCTTTAGGAGAGACAACTAAATCTGGTCATAAACGCAAAGATACAGTCATATGAAACAATCATTCGTACAATTTTCGTATTGTGTGTTGAGTGTCCCGACATTTTCCGTACCATGGCAATCGGTCGTTCAGGTTCAGTCAATCAAACAATCAAAAATATCACTCAAATTTGCAGTACAGGAGTAAAGAGTGACTGAAGTTTATCAGAGCACAAGTCACATGATGGGGGGCACCTGGGAAACTGACAATATATCTAGACCCATGTCAAGGAACAGCACTATGAACTGATGCATTTTGAAAAATAACATGTTTTCCCATGACAGTACCCCTTTTTGGTAGTTGTACATAAATGTTTAAATTCAAAAGTTACGTCAAAAATGCTGCCATATTTATGCTGTAAATTAAGCATTGGTTGAAGGTCTTCATAAGGTCACACTTGCCTCTGCAGTGTTTACAGATGGAAAAAGGGATTAGGAATAGGTCGGGTCAGAAAATCAAGAATCGAAATAATCAATTTACGGTACATGAATTTTTCAGTTCATATTCCTTTGTAAGCATGATAGGAAATACTTGTCTTGTTGTTCATGCGTACACATGCATACAAGCTATTGACAAAGCAATAGGGTCACTTTTGCTTTCCCATATCTGTTTGGAATTCATTTTCCTGGTTGTTGGAAATGTAGTTCAGCTTGGTAGCAAAAGCTTTTTTTTATTTTTTTACACTGCTCGGGTAAAACACTGACAGAAGATAATGCTCACTGTATGAAATATCTGTTGTAAGCATTTAAAAGTTGCAACCTAAATTTGAGATTTATAGGTCTGACACACAATTTTTCTTTTGTTCATCCTGTTAAAATTATACAACGATTCAGTCACTCAATCACATAATTTATAGAAGAGTGGTGTCTGTTTATATGTTTTTTGCCACATAATACAGCAAAATGGTTAACATGCTATGGGAAGCTGTACATATCCATGTTTCTTTGTTTCTTTATTCTTTTAATTAATAAAGAACACATCCATGATTATATTTAACTTGGTGATTTTTGGTATTTTTGTAGTAAGAATTGCACTACATTGAATAATTTCCCCCGTTTTTTTCCTACATTTTATAGTGTTACAATAATTTTGTCACTGATCTACATACTGTCAAAATGAAAAAAGAAAAAAAAATTACTTAATTGTCAAAAGAAGTAATTAACCCCCTTGCTGCAAATTACCTAAATATGTTGTGGTGCAACCGGTTTCCTTCAGAAGTTACCTAATTAGTTTAATAAAGACTGCCGATGTACAATTACAATTCACATTGTCTTTATAGAAAACACTGCACACCTGTTGTTGAAAGCGGTCAGTTTGTCATATCTACATAAACAGAATCATAAAGGCCAAAGACATGTCAAAACAAGACCGTACCACTCAAGAGTTGGGTTACATAAAACAAATGACAAAATTACACCTTTAATATACTACAAAGATCCAAGTTGGATGGGGGACTAGAGCTTCCAAATCTCTGGAGATATTACCTAGAGGCATAACTAAGCCACCTTTCCACTATCCATGCCCAAGCAAATGCCCCTCTATGGACATACAAAAAAATTGGTTTACAACCCCATATACAGCAGACTCTTTACTCTGGACACAGGCTAAATACAGACCAGAATCACTGTATGCATATATCACATGGCACTGTAAACTGTTATTGGTAGAAAATAATTCTATACCTCCAGAATGAATACTCAACCAACAGATATAATTTTAAGTGGCCTATTAAAGAATCTTACCAAACTGGAAAATAGATATCAGTCTGTTGTCTTTTATCTTAGGCTACCATTTTATGATATTCTCTGTGTTCCCCCAGAGATCACCTGATCAGAAATACTGCATCTCTAACTGTAACAGAGTGTTGGAGTGAAAATCAGAACTTTGTCCATTAATTGGACTAACATGTATTTGTGCTCTTTGTTT
>NC_054379.1:69222495-69237495 GCF_017654675.1 Xenopus laevis | reverse complement strand
AAAAAATGGGACAGTTGGGAGGTATGATCAAGTCTCTCAAAAGTGTCATATATGCTACAGCATAAATTTAGGGTGCTCTATTCACACTGACTTGTAGAAGACTACTCTATAAAAAGGAGAAAAGACACAGGTTAGCAGACAACAGATAAAACACAATTGTATTGGGCAGGGCTTATCTATTATGTGCTATGTAACCTGTGCCTTTTCTTATTTATTACAACAGCTTGAATGACTGCTCCCATGGCTACACTGCATCTTGTTTATATAAACTATAGTAGTCTTTCTGAAGAAAACACCCAGCTTTTACCAGTGCATGCTAACAGTATATTATATGTTAATTATTTTTAAAACACTCATTTTATGGTGTCACTGTTCCTAATTAGTGATGAGTGAAATTTTGCACCACGTTTCTCAAATGGGTAAAAAATTTGTTGTGTCAAAAAAAATTTGTCATCCATAGACTTCAATGCATTTCTGGGACATTCCATTAAAGAGACCGACACCAGAAATTAAATTATTTTTACATCTATCATAGCTTTGTTTGCTACTTATAATTTTGCCATAAAGTATTTGTTGAACGCTTTTACTGATCTAACTCCCGTGCTCGTCTCTGAGGGGGCTGCCATATTTGTGCAGCAGAAGTCCGTTAGCATTAGAAACTTTAACTGAAAGGCTGAGATGGGACAATCAGGTTGGCAAATCAGTCGGTTTAGGAAGAACAACTAAAAATTATTTACAAAGACAGACCTGAAAAACAAACAGTTTTGCAGATTTGCAAATATGAAAGCACAGGAATCGGTTACTTATGAAATCTTAAAATATCAGCAAGAAAAGCGTGTCATCTTAAATTGATAAGGAGGAGACAAGTGTGTACGGATTATGCAGGACCTATGATATAAATTAATGCTAGATGGGTCAAGTGATGCTTGGATTCAGGCCGAACCACCAAATCCTATGCTAAAGATTCGGCCGAATACCGAACCGAATCCAAACCCTAATTTGCATATGCAAATTAGGGGAAACCATTTTTTACTTCCTTGTTTTCTGACAAAAAGTCCGCGATTTCCCTCCCCGCCCCTAATTTGCATATGCAAATTAGGGTCCGGATTCGGTTTGGCTGGGCAGAAGGATTCGGCCGAATCCGAATCCTGCTGAAAAAGGCAGAATCCTGGCCGAATCCCGAACCGAATCCTGGATTCGTTGCATCCCTAGTATCTCGTGAGCAAAAGTGAAAGTTTTCACCATTTTAATGCTAATGACCTTTGCTTTGTGTTTAAATAACATATTAGTTATAGTTAAAACGTTTAAAGACAAAGATAGCTTTGAATTGCAATGACCCTAGTTTTGACAAAAACAAAAGCAAGGATGTACTTTACATAAAACAATTTCATGTGACACCTGTTTATGGTTCCAATTTGAGATCATAAAAAAAATCATAACCGACAATGTTTACTTAGGCCTACAGCTTACTTTTTTTTTTAACTGCAGTTGTAATCACACGGTTAGAGATGCTTTTCGAACTTTTGGTCATGTAATTACCCAAGGCTTATTTATATTTAAGACTGTAAACATGGTTACTCTGTAAATACTGTCGCAGATCCTTCTGGGAGGGCTTTCTCAATGAGACTGGCTGAATCATTGTGTTGGAAATAACACAAGTGAGATTTGGCAGTTGAAGGAGAAAAAAGGCTAGACAAGGTGAAAAGTTAATAGTGACCAAATCTGGAAACACATTTTGTAAGTGGGTTGAGGTCATAATTTAATTGTTTTCTTTGCAAGAATTATTTTTAATAGGAACAATAAAATGCTGAATATATGAAGGTGAAATTATATATTAAGTATTTAAAAGGGGTCTAAACCAAAAAGGGAGTTGAAGTAAACTAAGGGCTCTTACACATATTTGACACGTGTTTATGGCTGGAACTACACGATGTGATCTTGATATCCGACACGCTGAGAGGAAGTGCATACGAGGAATCGGTGAATATAAGGTAATAGAAATGTCGGACCTTGTCGCTGCGTGCATCTGACACGACTGTCAGATGAAGACACAACGTGCAGCGTTCGCATCCGACAGTCGTGTTGTGTCGTATGCATGCAGCGACAAGGTTCATCATTTCTACTACTTACCTTATATTCGCCGCATCTGTCTCCTCGCATGCGCTTCCTCTCAGAGAGTCGGATCTCAAGAAGACGCATTGTGTATTTCCAACCTAAATTGCAGATTTGAGCACACCTAAATGAATCCGCTAATTGATTCCATTAAATTTTGCCTGTTTGTACAGTGTTCAGAGTTGCGTTTTATTGCATTTGTGTTTCACTGCGTTTATAATTTGCATCGTTGCTTTTTTTGTACTTGATGGGTTACATTTGAAATAAATGCACTTGTGTTTATAAAAATGCAAATACATTCAATTCATGCATTTTTATGTGCTTAGAATGCATTTGTAAATGTCTTGCCACCCCAATTATTTTTATCTGCTAGGCTCATTTTAATGTAGGATTTGTTAAAGCCATTGAAAAATCATCTTTACTTAATTAGCAAGAGATATTTTTCCAACTCTAAACCTTGGCTCTGGTGTTGAAAAACTCTGCCCTTTCATTCACAGCCTGCTTGCTTTGATCACATTCACTGATTAACCGATTAATTGGAAAAAAACAGATCCCAATTGACTAATCAACTGTGTATAAATTTAATACACAGTAGAAGATGTGCAAATAAAAATGCTGGAAATGAGATCTAATAGCTGATAATGGCACATACAACTTTACAGTACAAGGCTGGTCCACTAACCACTACGAGCAGGAAGACCTTAAAGGGATTCTGTCATGATTTTTATGATTTATTTCTTTCATTTCTAAATTACAATGTTTACACTGCAAATAATTCACTCTACAATATAAAATGTAATTTCTGAACCAGCAAGTGAATTTTTTTAAGTTGTATTATTGGTGTGTAGACAGCCATCTCTGGTAATTTTGCCTGGTCATGTGCTTTCAGAAAGAGCCAGCACTTGAGCATGGAACTGTTTTCTGGCAGTCTGTTGTTCTCCTACTCAATGAGACTGAATGTGATGCAGTGGGACCTGGCTTTTTCAATTGAGTGCTGTTCTCGGATCTACTAGGCAGCTGTTAATCTTGTGTTAGGGAGCTGCTATCTTGTTACCCTTTTTTCTGTTAGGTTGAGTGGGGGGGGGGGTGCTATGGCAGTCCCAACTTTTTCATGCTTTTCATGCTCAGACATCACCAGTTTATGCGAATTAAAAAATGCAGAGGGCCACCCAGGACCCTGCTAGACATCCAGAAGTGAGGGAAACAACTGAACAGCCTTTGAATTAAGATTTACGCTCTCTGCGCTAGAAGTGCCAAATTTTCGGTTTCAGCTCTTAAAGTACCAGGAGCGGCTTTTTTGCTGCCCCTGGTACCTAGTGGGGTGCTGCCGCCTGAGGCGACAGCCTCAACTCGCCTCATTGGCAAAGAGCCCCTCCTTCTCAAGTCTCACTGTGCAGAGCTGGCCACTTTTGCCTGCAGGGTCGCATTTTCCTTTCTTGGCAGAGCTACCCGCCCACTTCTCCTTCTAACCGGATCTCAGGACAGGCATGCAGGGAGGATTCGGAAGTTTAAGGAACCTTAAATCATGGGGGTAAGGGCTTTTTGATCTAAAAACCTAGCGTTTGGGTAGGGGCAAGCCTTAAAAAGCAACTGACATGCTGACGCAAGTATAAGCCGAGGTAAACTTTTTCAGCACATTTTGAGTGCTGAAAAACTCGGCTTATACTTGAGTATATACGGTAATGTATGATAGATCTAAAATTAATTAAATTATTATATTTAGAAATGTTTTTATTTCATCGATATTAAACTAATTAAAACATTTTTATAGTTAAACGTCTCCCATTTTACCTGTCATTTTAAACTTGTTAATTTTCAGAATGTACAAAAATAATTATACCTACAGAGAAACAAATACATTCAAGTATCACTGAGAACCTAACTTGTTAATTCAGCTGGTTGGATATTTATAATTTGTTTGTAAGATTCAGTTAGCGCAATGTGAACTGAAGCCTTTGGGATAGTAAGCCATATTATACTAGTTAGAAATTGCCTATTTTGGACAACAGCCAAACTGCAATGGGCCTTAATAATTAAAATATAATTAATCTTTATTGGAAGAAAAATCAGCCAGTTGGGTTTCTTTAATGTTTACATCATTTTCTAGTAGACTTAAGCTGCCATAGACGCAAAGATCTGATAGTATTAATGTCCGTTTTGTACGTTTTGGGCCATTCCATGGCGATCGGATCTCTGCATATCAGTGGGAGACTGTCACCAGCTTTGTCGGACATAACTTTCATATGATTGCTGTCAGGGGCAGAACATTATCTGATCTGTTCTTTTACTACTTTATCTGATCTGAATGGTTAGTGGCAGGTCGGGAGATGGCACCGAACGATCGTTCGTCCAATGTGAAGGTAAATCTTCACATCTATGACCACCTTTAAGGTATGAGGATCCAAATTACCAATCCAAAAAGCCATAGATCCCAAGCATTTTGCATAACAGGTCCCATACCTGTATAGAGTTTTATATATAGGATCCTTTATCCAGAAACCTATTATTCAGAAAGCTCTGAATTACAGGAAGATCATCTCCCATAGATTCCATTTTAATCAAATCATATATTTTTTTCACATTTTTAAAAATGAGCTCCTTTTGTCTCTGTAATAATAAAACAGTTCCTTATACTTGATCCCAACTAAGATATAATTAATCCTTATTGAAGGCAAAACAATCGTATTACTATTCAAATTATTATTAAGTATACAAGGTATGGAGATCCAAATTACAGAAAGATGCCTTATCTGGAAAACCTCAGGTCCAATGGTTCCATACCTGTATTGGGTTCCCATACCTGTTCTAAAGTTGATCTATATAAATTATGCCTAAATTAAACATTACAGTAGATAAGGAAGCTATTATGTGTGTATGATCTATATAAATTATGCCTAAATTAAACATTACAGTAGATAAGGAAGATATTATGTGTGTGTGTGTATATATATATATATATATATATTATATATATATATATATATATATATATATATACATATACACACATACATATACACACACACATACACATTTTTTTTATATATTTTTTAGAGACATTGCAAAACCCATGAGGAGTTGAAGGGAGGATCCAAGGGAAACACCTTTATAAACTGGATATAGGGTGGAGTACAGGTATAATCAGTTCTTTAATGGTTACAGATTATTTTTAGAATGGATTATGCTACAACTCTTATTTTATTATACTTTCTGCTCTTCACCAGGATATTTGGAATCAATTTCACATTAAAATGACATTCAATTCAATCTTGTCAGGGACACTCTTTGAGGACAGCAATGTGCATATTTTGCACTGATAGGTTTGAAAGAGGTGTAAAGTATGCCAAACTGGAAAAACCATGGCATTCAATGTCATTTTGAGTGGTGAAACTCAAAAACTCAGAAAGGTCCAGTTGCGTTAGACTTGGTTATACTAAACACTGTATACAGTAAATTCACTTTCCTAAAGGGGCTTTTACACCAGGCCCATACGTAATAAAAGGTCTCCACTGAAACAGCTAGGAAAACACTACTGAATCTCAAGAATGATTATCCATCAAAATGTGCACCATATTCTGCACACCAATTGAAGCTAAATAAAAATGTGTAAAACTTAACCCAACAAAGAATATGTAATGCAAATGATAAACAATGATATATACACAAATTTTGGAAGGCAATAATAAAAAAGATGGTAATTTCTAGGTATAAGAGACTGGTAATTCTTTGGTGGGTCGCTTCCACATGCACTGACTGATGACTAACGCCAACTGCCTTTGTAGAGTACACTATTCTTCTTCTACTGTTTTTGCCAATTTAAATTGTGCTTTTGAAGGTGAAAAAAGGCTGGTGTCTAAAACATCTATAATCAGTGTGTAAAAAGTATGGAAATGTCTGTCGGTAAAGAAAAAAAATAAATTATGACCTGATGTATTCAGAGTTCAATGGTTAGTGACATTTTGTATATAAATAAATTTACATTTAAAATGTAAGCTTTGTGCCTTTGTAACCAGAAATGGTCCTGTAAACATAAACTAGTCCTGTTTTACAATCATCCTTCAAATAAAATGTGAATATGTGAATGGACAAATGGGTTGATTTTACAATTTAATGAGATCGATGCAAACAAAAAAATGCGACATTTTGCAGCAACCCATAAAACTGCTGCCTTTATGGTATATTAGCTGTCGCCACCCACCATTGTTTTTCAACCAGCCTAAAAAAGCTTAAATAAATTGCTGCAAGTCTGTACCAGTCACATTTAGTAGTACTGTCTTCATGGGGGGTTGGAAATGGGGACACATCTACATTCATCATTCAGAAGCATAAATATAGAGTGTTGGCTGACACAGGCTGTAACAATCCCATCTACTTACCCTATGCAGAGGGTGTGAACAGGACTGGCCTGTGCCCACAAACAGTGAGCTCTGCACCTTACTTCAAATTTTTTTTATCCAATACAAGGTACAGAGTGCAGCCAGTCCCAGGGCTCTTGCTCACCTTTTTATTTATTTTCACAGATATTTCTGTTATCATTGTAATCTTAATTGTACAACTGTATTGTAATTTACTTTATCAAGCAGCAGTTATGTAACTCACCTTACATCGTGGACATTTTTGAGCATTTCTCTGTCCATGTTCAATTTCATTGGCCCAGTGACGCAAAAGTTTGTCCCCTTTCTTGTACTCTCTGCAGTTAACTCCTTCATGCCAGGGAGCATGGCACCTAAAACACCAAATAAATTGGCAAGATGGGCACTGTATCTGTGAAAAAAAGAAAATGATTATATTGGGTAGAAGGGTAATATGTCAAGGTATCTTGAATTGACAGACAATATCCCATGTCCATCTCTTAACAACAAAAGTTAAAGGGGTTGTTCTCTTTTGAATTAACTTTTCGTATGATGTAGAGCAGGGGTTCCCAACCTTTTTTTACCTGTGAGCCACATTCAAAGTAAGAAGAGTTGGGGAGCAACACAAGCATGAAAAAAGTCCCTGGGATGCCAAATAAAGCCTGTGATTGGCTATTTGGTAGCACCCCATGTGGACTGACATCCTACAGGAGACTATGTTTGGCTGTGCACCTGGTTTTTATGCAACTAAAGCTTTCCTTCAAACCAGGAATACAAAAATAATCACCTGCTCTGAGGCCACTGGGAGCAACATTCAAGGGGTTGGGGAGCAACATGTTGCTCGCGAGCTACTGGTTGGGGATCACTGATGTAGAGAGTGATAGTCTGAGACAATTTGCAATTAGTTTTAATTTTTTTATTATTTATTGTGTTTTAGTGTTTAGATTTTTATTCTGCAGCTTTCCAGTTTGCAATTAAAGCAATTTGGTTGGTAGGATCCAAATTAATGTAGCAATCATGCATTGATTTGAATAAAAGACTGGGATATGAATAGGAGAGGGCCTGAACAGAAAGATGAGTAATAAAAAGTAGCAATACCAACACATGTGTAGCCTTACAGAGCATTCATTTTTAGATGGGATCAGTGACCCCCATTTAAAAGCTGGAAAAAGTCAGAAGGCAAATAATTAAAAAACTATAAAAAATAAATAATGAAAACCAATTGAAAATTTGCCTATAATTGGCCAATCTATAACATACTAAACGTTAACTTAAAGGTGAACCAATCTGGAAAAACTCCCTCCTATACCTATGGACAGATTTATCAAAATGTGAGATTAGAGCTCAACACAGGAAAAACTCATACTTTCTATTTATTCCCATGGAACTTTAAAGGGATCCTGTTAATAGTGTTAATCCAGCAGACTTCTGCACTGAAATCCATTTCTCAAAAGAGCAAACAGATTTTTTGATATTCAATTTTGAAATCAGACATGGGCTAGACATTTTGTCAATTTCCCAGCTACCCCAGTCATGTGACTTGTGCCTGCACTTTAGGAGAGAAATGCTTTCTGGCAGGCTGCTGTTTTTCCTTCTCAATGTAACTGAATCTGTCTCAGTGGGACATGGGTTTTTACAATTGAGTGTTGTTCTTAGATCTACCAGGCAGTTGTTATCTTGTGTTAGGGAGCTGCTATCTGGTTACCTTCCCATTGTTCTTTTGTTTGTCTGCTGGGGGGGAAAGGGAGGATGGGTGATATCACTCCAACACTACAGCAGTAAAGAGTGATTGAAGTTTATCAGAGCACAAGTCACATGACTTGGGGCAGCTGGGAAATTGACAATATGTCTAGCCCCATGTCAGATTTCAAAACATGTTTTCCAGTGCCAATATCCATTTAATGTGAACTTAATGAAATAAAACTTCAAATTCAAATAGAATTCAAACAATTATATATTTTCATGTCAAACAAATTGGTAAGCATGCTCACTTTTAACTTGTTCTCAGATTTGGTGGGGTTTGGTATGTGGGTTTTACGCTTGAATGTTGTAAAGTGCTTGCACTGCGGGCAGGGCTTGGTGCTTGAGTCCATACGGCTAAGTTCCAGGAAGTATTTATACTTGATGATGTCATCATGTGGCAGGCTATACAAAATGGTGGATTCATCCAGATGTTTATTGCACTCAGTTATTGGGCATTGGATTTCTGCTTGTCCTAACTGCACCTGGAAGGAAACAAGAATTGGGTTAAGGGGTACTGAAAACATCTAATTAGTAGTCTAAATGTTTTCATTTTAAAAAAACAAATCCACATAAAGAAAAGCTACATTTCTTTTTGTTGTTTCCCATTTATACTAACTGAACAGAACACTTAAGGGTAGATTTATCAACATTCAACTTTTTAACTGTGACTTAAGGTTTTTGTATAAAAAGCATGAATTCGAGTTTCCGAAAAATACAATTTCAAGACTTTAGTGTAAGACTCAGTATCACAGAAAACATGTTGGCACCTAAAAGCTAGAAAGTGTATGTAGAAACCAATGGGAATTGAATTTTTAAAAATCGTGGTATTTTTAATACAGGTATAGGATCTACTAATTTTCCAGATTAATTTATAATATGGTTGACTAACCGCAAATAAAGGGTAAAATGGGATTTCACTGCATTCAAGTTTTTTTTTCATGCTTTTACTTGACCTGAGATTAAAAAATTTTTTTAAAAAAATCAGTGCACATTTGAGTTTGCAGTGTTTTCAACTTATTTCAAATGTGGAATAAACTTGAAAATACTCAAATTTCATTTTAGTAAATATGCCTCCTAGTGAATTACATTTGGCATGAACAATGCTTTACCCAGCAAAAAACATAAAAAGCTAATTTCTTATGAGTTACTATGAATCCCTAACTGAAAAGAGTTTCTCGATAATAAAACCCATAAGTGTATAGCACGCATAGAACTAGCACAGCATATTAGCATACATAGTTTAAAGGAGAAGGGAAAGAAATAATCACTAGGGGTGCCAATTTGTTAGAAATTCCACAGTGATTAGAATTGCTTACCCAAGGCCCTAGGCTGGTATTCTACTTTGCTAAAAATTACACTGGCCTGGAGCACCCCCCAGCGATTATATCTTTCCTTCTCCTTTAAGTTAACTGGGTGCAGTGGGAATTCAATTAATCAACAAGAAGCCAGTAAGTTTTAAAAAAATAATAATAATAATAATATACTGTATGTAAAAAATAAAAAACATCACTTATATTTTTTCAAATCAATACAGACATTGTTAGATATAAGCAAAATATAGATCTAGTCATCTGCAATGCTGTTTTTAAGATGAACATTTATTTTGCTAGGTACACAATAACATTTTTTTTAAAAAAAGCCACACAAGTTGTGAAAGGTTTCTTTGTTTCATTGCTTCAGTTGCTATTTATATTTGTGTCTTCAGAGAGAGACTTTAGGGTCCACTGAAAGTACCAGTAAAAAGGCTTTCTGAAACAACAGTGTGTTTCATGCCACTGAAGAAGATGCCAATGAGCTCAGTGCTAACTGAACATGGGGCATACGGGGGTCACAATGCCATGTGTGACCTAATCCTAAATAGGCAAGTACAATATAATCTCTTATTTAAACAACATACAGTTATAAGATCCGTTATCCAGAAAGCTTCAAATTACGAGCAGGTTGTTTCCTGTAGACTTAATTTTAATTAAATAATTCAAAATTTTATAACATATTTCCTTTTCTCTTTTTCTCAAAACTGTACCTTGAAATTGATCCCAACTAAGATATAATGAATCCTCATTGGTGAGAATACAATCCTCTTGGGTTTATTTAATGTTTGAATCATTTTTTAGAAAGTATCAAGAAAGGGTATCAAGTCCAAATTATGGAAATAATCTAATCCAGAAAACCCCAGGCCCTGAGCATTCTGGAAAACAGGTCCCATATCTATATTTCTAAAGGAAAACAACAGAATTCATGTTGCCAAGTAAAATACACCACCATTTTTTAAAGATGTCTCGATGTGAAATCATTCATCTGTGTGTAATAATCATTACATTGAAATGTTATCTCATCAGAGTAAGCTGCATGGTAGCTCCTATTAAACCAACGGAAATATGAATAAGCAGAACAATGCATGTCCCTATATTATATATTATGATATTTGAAACCACAAGAGCTTCCAGTTTCTTTGCATGACTGTTAACAGGATGGTGGGAGTTATAGTGCAGCAATAAGTGAGAGAAACAGACTTTTCCTGAAGTAGATTTTTTGGTAGAATGATTTGACTTTCTTAATTTTTTATATAGTAAAGGCAAGTAACATTATAAGCAGCTGGTAGCTTTTAATATCAGTGGGAGCCAAGCTCACATACACATGTTTTGTAAAATTTTGCTCAAACATCATTGCAATAATTAACAAAGGATAAGCCTGAAAAGCCTAGCCATCTGATTGTACTATGGCCTGTCCTTTCTGGGAAATGTGGTTTAAGCTTAATTTAGGGATTTGCATACTGTGCGGCAGACAAACCTTGTGACAGTGCTCAGCAAGTACAGTAATCCTGGCAATATTTGCAACAGTGGGGGAAGGGCACACTTTTAGATTTTAGATTTTACTTGCCACAGAATGAAAAGCCCTTAGAATCAAATACTACTTAAAAGCAAAACAATTTAAGTACATCAAAACTCACAGGCAAACAATCATGAGAAAACAATATGTAAACATAGCGTCCTCCCCATACTTTATCTTTCTGCACTATTAAACATTCATGACAAGCAACATTTTCTGCCATTTGGCAACCCTAACAACATACCTGCATTTGCTTTTCTTGTTTTAAATTAGCTAAAACAATTTTTTTTTCACAGCAAAACAATTTCAGGTTAATGAGACATTGGTACTTTTTACAATTACTGCTATGCCGACCTATATACAAGTTAGGCCTATAAATCTTTTGACAGAGACAACTTTTTTCTCATTTTCGTTCTGTACATTACCACAATAAATTTTAAATGAAACAACTCAGATGCAGTTGAACTGCAGACTTTCAAATTGGGTTGTACAAAATTATTGCATAACAATATGAGGCACTAAAGCCTTTTTTTTTCATTTCAGGGGCTCAAAAGTAATTGGACAAATTAAAAAACTGAAAATAAAATGTTCATTTCTAATACTTGATTGAAAACCCTTTGCTGGCAATGACAGCCTGAAGTCTTGAACTCATGGACATCACCAGATTCTGGGTTTCCTCCTTTTAATGCTCTGCCAGGCCTTTACTGCAGTGGCTTTCAGTTGCTGTTTGTGTGCCTTTCTGTCCAAAGTTTAGTCTTCAAAAAGTGAAATGCATGCTCAATTGGGTTCAGATCAGGTGACTGACTTGGCCATTCAAGAATATTCCACGTCTTTGCTTTAATAAACTCCTGGGTTGCTTTGGCTGTATGTTTTGGGTCATTATGAAATGCCTCCCAATGAATTTGACTGCATTTAGCTGGATTTGAGCAGACAGTATGTCTCTGAACACCTCAGAATTCATTAGTCTGCTTCTGTCCTGTGTCACATCATGGATAAACACTAGTGTCCCAGTACCACTTGGCAGCCATGCACGCCCAAGCCATCACACTGCCTCCGCCATGTTTTACAGATAATGCACAAATTGGAGTTGTGAGCAGAGAAAAAAATTGTGAGTAAACACCTGTAGCCTTCAGTGCCATGCACAGTCATACACCTGTTATTAGCAGCTTGTACAATAAAGATGTGTGCTGCTATCCTTTGCTTTGGCATCTGCTCTGCACTGGCTTGTCACTTCCCTAGCAGCTGTGTGCTGCATCCCTAATCTTGCCGAATTTTCCAAATTTTAAACAATGAGTTTTAATAAATGTTTATGGCACACATAGTTTGATTGCGCCTACTCTGCGGCAGGGTTTGTATCTCTGCTTGGGAAAGCATTAACATAGTATCCACTAAGCATCAAGTTAAGTAGCACTTCACATTTATTTATAACATACAGGTGCCCTACAATAATTTAACTAAAAAGGGTTGGATTGCATTAAAAAAATGTAAATAAAATGGCAAAACTGCCATTAGAAAAAAGGTCTTAGTGTGTGTGTTGCAATGCTAATTCAGTTAAATGAAAGTAGTAGTAATGATACTATAGTTTGTTTTATGGCACATAAGGGTGCATTGGCCACTGCTGTAATCGGGCAGAATACTTTGCTGGTCAAATTGGCCATACACCATAACCTTTTTCTTTATTGTATTGTGTATGCTATGATTATGCAAAACCACAACTTTTTGTTTTGCCATTAAAGGAACAGTAACACCAAAAAATGAAAGTGTTTTAAAGTAATGAAAATATCATATACGGTTACCCTGAACTGCATGGTTTGCTTCAAAAACATTGATCATCAAGCTGCTGTGTAACAATGATGGAAATTGAAAAAAAGCTATATGGCACAAGTTAAATAGTAGATAACACTATTATGTTCTACAGAGCGGTTATCTGCTGTGTAACTTGAGCGTTTTCTCTAGGGATGCACCGAATCCTACTTTTCTCCTTTGAATTTCTGCCCCCATTGCTACACAGCAGCATATTTGTATAAACAATAGTAGTGTTTCTAAAGCAAAACAGACATTTTACCAGTACAGTGCAACACTGCATTATATTTTTATTACTTTAAAACACTCATTTTTTGAGGTTACTGTTCCTTATAGATTAGAGACTTTTGTCATTATATTAAGAAATCAAAATATTCTTTTGGATTTTAAAAGAAAATTACAAAATTATTGTTTTATTATCCTAAACTTTAAAGGGGACAAATATCTAAAAGTGAACAGCACATGCCATTACAAACATTTATCTAATTGATGTTGGGTTTTCAAAATGAAGCATTACCAAGATATTTAGATCTGTAGCTTCTCTTTGCCAGTCCAAAATAAAACTCCAAATCCTCCAAATAACTCTCCTGCACCCCCCCCCCCCGGCCTGGACCATGTCGACAAGCTAATGAAGTAGAAAGTTCAGGTACATGCCCCTTTAATCTGCATGACATTGGTGTGATTGGCTGAAGTGTGCCATGTAAATGAACTGGATGGAAGGCACATGCACAATTGCGCTTCAGGTTTCTCTGCACTCTGCCATCACCTCCGCTAACATTTGAATTGCTGCAAGTACATTATTACACTAATCATGAGGATTCATTCAGTTTAAAGGGATACTGTCATGGGAAAAAAAATTTTTTTCAAAATTATTCAGTTAATAGTTCTGACCCAGCAGAATTCTGCACTGAATCCATTTCTCAAAAGAGCAAACAGATTTTTTTATATTCAATTTTGAAATCTGACATGGGGCTAGACATATTGTCAATTTCCCAGCTGCCCCAAGTCATGTGACTTGTGCTCTGATAAACTTGAATCACTCTTTACTGCTGTACTGCAAGTTGGAGTGATATCACCCCCTACCTTTTTCCCCCCAGCAGCCAAACAAAAGAACAATGGGAAGGTAACCAGATAGCAGCTCCCTAACACGAGATAGCTGCCTGGTAGATCTAAGAACAGCACTCAATAGTAAAAACCCATGTCCCACTGAGACACATTCAGTTACATTGAGAAGAAAAAACAGCAGCCTGCCAGAAAGCATTTCTCTCCTAAAGTGCAGGCACAAGTCACATGACTGGGGGCAGCTAGGAAATTGACAAAATGTCTAGCCCCATGTCAGGTTTTAAAATTGAATATAAAAAAATCTGTTTGCTCTTTTGAGAAATGGATTTCAGTGCAGAATTCTGCTGGAGCAGCACTATTAACTAATTCATTTAGAAAAAAACATTTTTTTCCCATCACAGTATCCCTTTAAGCAAAATTTCTGCAAGTAGGGGTTGGAATCTTCGGGAGATCTGTTGCCCACAGTAGCACAGATTTAATTGCAGGCGACAAATCTTACTGTGTGCCAGTGCCCTAAACGATACTCAGGGATTTTGCTCAGCAGGGCCAAAATATATTTATAAACTAACATATTAAATTAGATTAGTGACCTCCTCCCAGAGCTGTTGAGGGAGACATGAGACAATGAAAAAAAAACAATATTAGAAAAATTAATAAATATAAAAAATAGAAATCGACTAAAAAAATGTTATACAAACACACATACTGATACCATTAATTCTAGCCCTTTGGTTCATTATTTGTTTAAAAGCCTCTCACAACTAAGCACCATTAAAGCTTAAAGTGATATTGGCCTGACATTTTGCTTACAAACATGAACATTTCATCACAAAATGGTCAATGGTGATTAAAAGACTTCTCCCCATGTCAGTAGTCCATAGTTACCACACACAAGGCAGCTTGTGTTACTGATCCCTCTACAAACTATTGTTAACTTGTAGTGTATTTAATGGGTACTGAGACACAACAGGTGTTTTAGGTACTAAATAAGATAGGCTGGGCAGCATTGTTCTCTCTCTTATTGATGTACTAGTCAAGAAGATAATTTGGGAATGTTATACGGTTAATTACAATTCTGGTTTTTAATAGAGCAGATTAA